>NC_057800.1:94929755-95229755 GCF_018294505.1 Triticum aestivum
GACCTCCACCGACCGCCGCTTCCCCGCCGCCGCCCCCCACATGAGCTCGCGCCTGCGCCCGCTCCTCCTCGCGCCGCCTGCCGCTGCTGTCGCTTCGTCGAGCCGCCCGGCTCGCCGGCCATCGCCAGCCACCGCGGGATGCCGCCGCCTCGCCGTCTCTCCCGTCTCCGAGCAGATCTGGCAAGGGCCCGGCCGGATCCGGCCAGTCCACGTCATCGGCCTCCTCCTCCTCAAGCTCCAGTCACCATGACGTCTACTCCGGCGATGTCTTCAGCAATCCTCAAAAAGCGTGCACGAACCCTAGATCTAGAATCTGGAGGGTAAAATCTCCTAAGTCCCGAATCTCTGTAATATTTTCATGCCTACTTCATCATGATGTATCTCGGTGCTCGATACTCCAAATCATGCATATGATATATCAAATAGTTTGTCTCGTTGAGCTCTTCATGGTAGAAGCATTTCCATGCATTTTACTATACCTTATGATGCCATTTTCTTTGATGCAAGATTTCTACAAATGCTAGCTGCTGGTAGTTACCAGATCAAGAGGTTTTGTCATTTTTGTTGCATTTGATGTGTGCATTATTTGATCATGAGGTCTACATGCGTTTGAACTACAACATGCCATCTTTATAGTGGTGCGAGTCTTGTATTTGTGTGATCTATGTGGTGACTAGCACAAGCATGCAAACTAGGCTCCGTGATTTTGTTGTTTTCAGGGACTTAGGATTTTGCTAAGTCCTTTTCCTGCTGTTATTTTGATGCCATGTAAACTTGATGCTACAATGAGATCCATGCTTATTTTGGGATACTTCAGTAAGGATGTTTTGAACATGTGGTTATGCTCTATCCATACATTCCCCTGTTTGAAACTATATAGTTTTCTAGAATGTCTTTTACTTGCTCTACTTTTGCTATAAAATGTTCCTGGCAGAATGTTACCATGTTAATCAATATTTCCATGGTTGTTCCTAGTGATCCATGCATCCTATGAACTTGCTCTTGCCACGTTTAGCTTCATGAACATGTCTTCTTACTGTTGGTATGCTTGTTTTGTCGTGCAATGATTTGTGGTGAGTGGTATGAGCTCACAAAGTTGCTATCATATTTCTGTTTATGCCATGCTCTATTTTTCTGCCAAGTCTGAAACTGTTAATAAAACTTGCTATGTTTACATGGGTGCCATCATATATTCTGTGCCTTTTTGGCTCATCTTAAATAAGGGACTTTTGCTCTATGCATTTAGTAGAATAATATCATGCCCTTTTTTGCCACGATACATTCCTATAGCATGTTGTTTGCTTGCTCGAAACATTGCTTTCTGATGTTGTTTTTGACATGTTAGTATTTTCACAAAGTATGTGATGCTGATATCTTTTGCACTTTTGCCATGCTTGTTTGAACCTGTTCTATTGTGTTTTAGCTGTAGCTCAGTGTTCATGTTTTGTCAAGCATCCCTTGTACATCACTTCCATATGCTTTGTTGCTATGTTGGGGTGCAGTAGCTTAGTTTCTTGTTGCATTCTAAGTGGCATCATGCTGTTAATCATAGTTTTGCATCAGTCTTGTTTTGCTTGCCATTTGCAAACCGTGCATCCGTTTCCGGTGATCTTTATACCGATTTCAACCGAAATTATCTCATCTTTCCAGCGACACACTTGTTTTGCCAAGTTGATGCCTTGATCATTCTTTCCCTTCCGGAGCACGCATATGCATTGCATATCATGCCATGTATTGCATCATGTTGCTTGTGCATTGCATCGTGATTGATTGTTGTTCCACTGCTTGTGTTATTGCTTTGGGTAGACCCGTGAGACGAGTACGTGTCCGAGGAACCTGTTGAGTACGCTAACGAGGATCAAGCTTTCGACCACTCTGAGAACTTTGCAGGCAATATGACCATACCCTTGAAATCACTTCTATCTTTGCTTGCTAGTTGTTCATTGTATCGCTATGTTGTGCTACCTACCACTTGCTATATCATGCCTCCAATATTGCCATGTCAAGCCTCTAATCCACCTTCCCTAGCAAACCATTCTTTGGCTATGTTACCGCTTTTGCTCTGCCCCTCATATAGCATTGCTAGTTGCAGGTGAAGTTGAAGTTTGTTCCATGTTGGAACATGGATATTGTTGGGATATCATTATTATATCTTTTTTACTTTAATGCATCTATATACTTGGTAAAGGGTGGAAGGCTTGGCCTTATGCCTGGTGTTTTGTTCCACTCTTGCCGCCCTAGTTTCCGTCATACCGGTGTTATGTTCCTTGATTTTTGCGTTCCTTACGCGGTTGGGTGTTATGGCAACCCCTTGACAGTTGGCTTTGAAAAAACTCCTGCAGCAAAGCCCAACCTTGGTTTTAACATTTTCCACCTAAGCCATTTCCCTTGGATTCCCGGACTCAAGGGTCATCTTTATTTTAAACCCCCGGGCCAGTGCTCCTCTGAGTGTTGGTCCAAAACAGAGCCACTTACAGCGCCACCTCGGGGAAACTTGCGGGCTGGTTTTAGCTGTACATAGTGTTCATCCGGTGTGCCCTGAGAATGAGATATGTGCAGCTCCTATCGGGATTTGTCGGCACATCCGGGCGTTCTTGCTGGTCTTGTTTTACCATTGTTGAAATATCTTGTAACCGAGATTCCGAGACTGATCGGGTCTTCCCGGGAGAAGTTATATCCTTCGTTGACCGTGAGAGCTTGTGATGGGCTAAGTTGGGACACCCCTGCAGGGTATAAAGTTTTGAGAGCTATGCCCGCGGTTATGTGGCAGATGGGAATTTGTTAATATCCGGTTGTAGAGAACTTGACACTTGACTTAACTAAAATGAATCAACTGAGTGTGTAGCCGTGATGGTCTCTTTCCGGTGGAATCTGGGAAGTGAACACAGTCTTGTGTTATGCTTGAACGTAAGTAGCTTCAGGATCACTTTTTGATCACTTCTAGTTTCTCGACTATTGCGTTGCTTCTCTTCTCGCTCTTATTTGCGTATGTTAGCCACCATATATGCTTAGTGCTTGCTGCAGCTCCACCTCACTACCTTCTCCTACACATACGCTTAAATAGTCTCGATCTCGCGGGTGTGAGATTGCTGAGTCCTCGTGACTCACGGATACTTCCAAATACTTGCAGGTGCCGATGATGCTAGTGCAGGTGATGCTACCAAACTCAAGTGGGAGTTCGACAAGGATTTGGGTCGTTACTACATATCATTTCCTGATGATCAATAGTGGAGCCCAGTTGGGACGATCAGGGATCTAGCATTTGGGGTTGTCTTCCTTTATTTTGGTTCCGTAGTCGGACCTTTGATTGTACTTTGGATGATGTATGGATTATTTATGTTTTGTTTAAAGTGGCGATTGTAAGCCAACTCTTTTCAGTACATGGAATTGTGTGAAGATTACCCCTCTTGCGACAAACCTACCATGTGTCTATGCCTATAAGTCGTGCCCTGACACGTGGGAGATATAGCCGCATTGTGGGTGTTACAAGTTGGTATCAGATCCATCCCCGACTTAGGAGCCCCTGCTTGATCGAATTGCTGACGTTGTTGGGTCTAGAACAAAATGTTTTGAGTTTTAGGATTATATATATCGTAGAGTAGGATTCTTTTTACTCCTCAGTCCCGTTGTCGCTCTTGTGAGGCCTCCTGACGTAGAAGTTTTGACTCTTCTCTTCTCAAATTTCACGGAAAAAAATTTAGGATCACGCGGGTATCTTGGAATCGTTCTGATAGTCTTGTGACAAGAAGATTGTTCTTGGTGCCTCCTGACATTTAGGGGTTGTGGCAGTGTCCCAGGGAGTTGAGCTCCGAGGTGTTGTCGTCACAATTTTATCGTTGCAGTTCTGGAATACCTGAGTTCGCCGACATCAAAAATCTATTTAATGCAGTTGTTGGTGAGATAACCTCGACGCCACCCAGTACTAGGGCGGGTGTTCGGGAGTATTTCCATAACTCATATAACGGATGCTTTTCGAAGGTTGAGGTACATGATTTCTGAAGGTTTCTTGGTTATGTGTTGAAGGATGGATACAACTGGATGTAAGAATTGTTAGTTTGGGTGAGATATTGTGCTTCCCTGTATCCCCAACACTTGATTGCATAACCAGAAAGTTTCGGGAGTTTTATAGGTGGGAATTCAAGTAGCTCTAGTATTTCTTCCCGTAGATATTTGGTTTGTGATTGGGTAATCCCTACCACTTATTTGTTCATATCCGTACCTTGTTGCTCTATTCATCTACCTTTATCTAAGTGGCTTCTCACCTTAATGGACGTGTGATGATTTACTTTGGAATTCATTCGTTCATCCTTGTTCGAATGTTTATTGTGAGACTATATGTGATCCATTGATTCAGCTTGAATATGTCTTTCGAAATTCTAACGGATATCACCCTCTTCAGGATGGCTCCTCCAATGCATTAGAATCCGCCACCACCTCCACCTCCGGAGGCATGGCAAGCTGTCATGGAAGCCACCAACGCCAACACTCAGATGCTTTTGCAAATCTTGCAAGAGCGTAACAAAGGGCAAGGCGACCAAGAAAATCAAGGCCAAGGCAATAGCCAACCTCAGTTTGCTACCCTCAACCAGTTCCTCGCAAACCAGCCAAAGTCCTTCAGCAACTGTGTCAAGGCCACAGACGCTGATGACTGGCTCGTGGATATCTGCAAGCATTTTGAATGTAGCAATGTCAGGCCTAAGGACGTTGTCAAGTTTGCTTCGTTCCAACTTAAGGACCAAGCTGCTGAGTGGTATCAACAATACAAAGATTCCAGAGGAGGTCGTTTGATTACCTGGGATGATTTCCATCGAGACTTCAAAGCTCGTCATGTCCCACCAAGCGTTGTTGAGAGCAAGCGTGAGGAGTTCCGCAATCTCAAGCAAGGCAGCATGTCTGTGTATCAATACAATATCCAGTTTCAGAAACTTGCTCGCTTCGCTAAACAAGAGGTTCCTGACGAAAAGAATATGATCTATCAATTCAGAGGTGGTCTCAGAGATGATGTGTAGTTAGCTCTCGTGCTTCTTGAGCTGACCAAGTTCGATCAATTCTATGACATGGCTCTGTAAAGCAAGAGGCTACTCAGCTCAAGTGTGAGGCATCTAAGAAGAGAGTCAGGGACGCAGTCCAGTCTTCTTCCTCATCACAAGTGGCAGCTAAGCAACAAAAGTTCTTGTTGCCTCCTCCTCCGTTTCGCCAGCCCTACCAACAGAAGAGCAAATGTGGCAATGGATCTTCCCACCCACCCTACCCAGGCTATCAGAACAAAGCTCAGTCTCAAACTCCAAGGTCAAGTGCTCCTTATCATCGTCCGCTCTCAGAGGTTACTTGCAACAAGTGTCAGCAGAAAGGGCAATATGCAAACAAGTGCTTCAACCAAAGGCGCCTTCCGCCTCCTCCTCCTATGAGATCTTCCAGCAATGTAGTGGTCAAGCATAATCCAAAGCATGCTAAGGTGAACATGATGAATGCAGCCCAGGCAGAGGATTCTTCAGAAGTGATCATGGGTAACCTTCCAGTTAATTCCTTTCTTGCAAAAGTATTGTTTGATACTGGTGCATCGCTTTGTTTAATTTCAAGACCTTTTGTTGCCAAGCATGAGTTTGTGACTGAAAATATTCCTTTCCCGTTGAAGATTCTGTCCCCGGGTAAGCAAATGACATCTAATAATTGCGTCCCAGATGTGTCTATCAAGATGGGAAACTATAAATTTCTGTCTTCTCCAATTGTTCTTGGTGACTCGGATATTGATCTAATTCTCAGGATGGGCTGGCTTTCTAAGCACAAGGCTCAGCTTGATTGTGCTGCCAGGCAGATTCAATTGACACACTCTTTTGAGGATGTGATCATCTATGCCGCTCGTGATGAAACCATTCGACTATTTTCTCTCAATGAGAAGGGCGAGTTGAATTCCATCTCTCAGATTCCAGTCGTTTGTGAATACCAAGATGTGTTTCCAGAAAAGCTTCCGGGAATGCCTCCTCACCGGCCAGTTGAATTCGTTATTGATCTTGAGCCTGGTACGGAACCTGTTTGCAAGCGTCCTTACAAGCTTGGACCAGAGGAGTTGAAGGAGTTCAAGAAACAACTCGATGAACACGAGCGCATGGGTATGATCAAAACGAGTTCTTCTCCATGGGGTTGTGGTGTTCTTTTTGTCAAGAAGAAAGATGCAATGGAACGACTCTGCATCGACTATCGTCCATTGAACAAGAAGACAATAAAGAACAATTATCCACTTCCCAACATCAATGAGCTATTCGAGCAACTTAAAGGTGCCAAAGTATTCTCCAAGCTTGACCTCCGTATGGGTTATCATCAGATTCACATTCGTGAACAAGATATCCCCAAGACAGCATTCAGAACAAGCTATGGTTCTTATGAATATACCGGCATGTCTTTCGGCCTTGTCAATGCTCCTCCAATGTTCTCTCGCATGATGAACTTCATCTTAAACCCTTACACAAATGATTTTGTCTTGGTGTATCTCGATGATATCTTGGTCTTCTCTAAGAATAAGGAGGATCATGCCAAGCATTTGAGATTGGTGCTCGACAAACTCAGAGAGCATCAATTCTATGTGAAGTTTTCCAAGTTGAGTTTTGGCTTGACGAAGTTCTTTACCTTGGTCATATCATCTCCACCAAAGGAATCGCTGTTAATCCCGAGAAGGTGTGTGCAATTGTGAATTGGGAACCTCCTTAGAATGTCAAGCAGCTCCACAGTTTTCTTGGGCTTGCAAGCTATTGTCGAAGATTCATTGAGAATTTCTCTAAGATTGCAAAGCCTCTTTCCAACCTCCTCCAGAAGCATGTCAAGTATGTCTGGACGCCTGAATGTGACGTTTCTTTCAACACCCTTAAAGAGAAGCTGGTCACAACTCCTGTCTTGACTCCTCCCGATGAATCCAAGCCATTCGAAGTTTTCTGTGATGCTTCCTTGCAAGGTCTCGGTGCTGTGTTAATGCAAGAGAAAAAAGTTGTGTCTTATACCTCTCGTCAGCTGAAGTACAACGAAAGGAACTACCCCACTCACGATCTAGAGTTGGCGGTAGTTGTCCATGCATTATTAACGTGGAGACATCTCTTGTTGGGAAGTAAAGTGGACATCTTCACAGATCATAAGAGCCTCAAGTACATCTTCACTCAACCCAACCTCAACCTCAGACAGATGCGATGGGTCGAAAAGATTCAAGAATACAATTGAGTATTGAATATACTCCAAGCAAGTCCAATGTCATTGCAGATGCTTTGAGCATGAAGGCTTACTGCAATAGCTTAATTCTCAAGCCCTTCCAACCGGACCTTTGTGAAGCTTTCCGCAAACTGAATCTCCAAGTTGTTCCTCACGGCTTTCTTGCCAACCTCCAAGTCTCTCCTACTTTGGAAGATCAAATTTGTGAGGCACAACTTCTTGATACCATGGTGAAGAAGGTGAAACATGGGATTGCCAAGAGCCAACCCAAATATAAGTGATATCGCATTGATGACAAAGACACTCTATTCTTCGAGGACCGGATTGTGGTTCCTAAAGGTGATCTAAGGAAAGTCATTATGAACGAGGCGCACAATTCCCTTCTATCCATTCATCTTGGAAGTACGAAGATGTACCATGACCTCAAGCAGTCGTATTGGTGGACTCGAATGAAGCGAGAAATTGCTCAATTCGTGAATGAATGTGATGTCTGCAGAAGGGTGAAAGCAGAACACCAACGACCAGCTGGTCTCCTCCAACCTCTTGCTATTCCAGAATGGAAGTTTGACCATATCGAGATGGACTTCGTGACTGGATTTCCTAAGTCCAAGCATGGAAATGATGCTATCTTCGTTGTCATCGACAAGCTTACGAAAGTGGGTCATTTCCTTCCAATCAAAGAATCTATCACAGCAGCTCAGCTGGCAGAGCTATACTCCTCCAGGATTGTCTCCTTGCATGGTATTCTGCAATTGATCTCTTTAGATCATGGAAGAATTTTCACCGCCAAGTTCTGGGACTCCTTCCAGAAGCCCATGGGCACCAACATTCGCTTCAGCACAGCTTTCCATCCTCACACTAGGGGCCAAGTCGAGCGAGTAAACCAAATTCTCGAAGATATGCTCAGGGCTTGTGTCATTTCCTTCGGTATGAAGGGGGAAGATTGTCTTCCATATGCCGAGTTATCCTACAACAACAGCTTCCAAGCAAGTTTGGGCAAGGCCCCATTCGAAATTCTCTATGGCATAAAGTGTCGTACTCCTCTCAATTGGTCAGAGATTGGTGAATGCCAACTTCTTGGCAATGCCTTAATCACAGAAGCTGAAGAAATGTGCAAAGTCATCCGTGAAAATCTGGAAGTCATGCAATCGCGCCAGAAGAGTTACTATGATAACAAGCACCGTGACTAGGCTTTCGAGATCGGAGACCATGTCTACCTCCGTGTCTCTCCAATGAAAGGCACTCGTCGCTTCGGTATCAAAGGGAAGCGTGCCCCTAGATACGTGGGTCCTTTCAAGATCATTGGCAAAAGAGGCTACCTCACCTATCAACTTGAGCTTCCGCCAAACTTCGCAAATGTGCACGATGTGTTTCACGTGTCACATCTTCGCAAGTGCTTGAAGACTCCTGAGCGCACCATCAACTTCTAAGAGATTGATCTCCAAGAAGATCTGTCTTATCATGAGCATCCCGTTGCTATTCTTGAAGAAACCAAGCACAAGACTCGCAACAAGTCAATCAAATTCCATGAAAGTGAAATGGTCACACCATTTCGACCGAGAAGCCACCTAGGAACGCGAGGATCACCTACGTTCCGAATATCCAGAGTTCTTTCAGTCCTACATCTTGGGACGAGATCCTATCGTAGTGGTGGAGTGTTGTAACACCTGATACGTCTCTGTCGTATCTATAATTTTTGATTGTTCCATGCCAATATTATACAACTTTCATATACTTTTGGAAACTTTTTATACTATTTTTGGGACTAACATATTGATCCAGTGCCCAAGTGCCAGTTCCTGTTTGTTGCATGTTTTTTGCGTCGCAGAAAATCCATATCAAACGGAATCCAAACGGGATAAAAATGGACGAAGAGTATTTTTGGAATATTTGGATAATATGGGAAGAAAATCAATGCGAGACGGTGCCCGAGGTGGCCACGAGGCAGGGGGGTGCGCCCTACCCCCTGGGCACGTCTCTGACCCTCGTGGGCCCCTCGTTAGGCAGTTGCTGCTATTCTTTTCCCGCAAGAAAGCTAATTTGCAGGAAAAAAATATCGGCAAAGGTTTCAGTCCTATCGGAGTTACGGATCTCCATATATATACGAAATGGTGAAAGGGCAGACAGGTAGAACACAGAAACAGAGAGAGACAGAGAGACATATCCAATCTCGGAGGGGCTCTCACCCCTCCCATTCCATGGAGGCCAAGGACCAGAGGGGAAACCCTTCTCCCATCTAGGGAGGAGGTCAAGGAAGAAGAAGAAGAAGGGGCCGCCTCTCCCCTTCTCTTCCGGTTGCGCCAGAACATTGTCGTGGCCATCATCATCATCACCGCGATCTACACCAACACCTCCGCCATCTTCACCAACATCTCTATCACCTTCCCCCCCCCTCTATCTACAGCGGTCCACTCTCCCGCAACCCATTGTACCCTCTACTTGAACATGGTGCTTTATGCTTCATATTATTACCCAATGATGTGTTTCCATCCTATGATGTCTGAGTAGATTTTCGTTGTCCTATCGGTGTTTGATGAATTGCTATGATTGATTTAATTTGCTTGTGGTTATGTTGCTGTCCTTTGGTGCCCACCATATGAGTGCGCGTGTGGATCACACCATAGGGTTAGTTGTATGTTTATAGGACTATGTATTGGAGGGTAAGAGTGACAGAAGCTTCAACCTAGCATAGAAATTGATGCATACGGGATTGAAGGGGGACCAATATATCTTAATGCTATGGTTGGGTTTTACCTTAATGAACGTTAGTAGTTGCAGATGCTTGCTAATAGTTCCAATCATAAGCGCATAGAATTCCAAGTCAGGGATGACATGCTAGCAGTGGCCTCTCCCACATAAAACTTGCTATCGGTCTAGTAAAGTAGCCAATTGCTTAGGGACAATTTCGCAACTCCTACCACCACTTTTCCACACTCTCTATATTTACTTTATTGTGTCTTTATCTAAACAACCCCTACTTTTTATTTACGTGCTCTTTATTATCTTGCAAACCTATCCAAAAACACGTACAAAGTACTTCTAGTTTCATACTTGTTCTAGGTAAAGCGAACGTTAAGCGTGCATAGAGTTGTATCGGTGGTCGATAGAACTTGAGGGAATATTTGTTCTACCTTTAGCTCCTCGTTGGGTTCGACACTCTTAATTATCGAAAGAGGCTACAATTGATCCCCTATACTTGTGGGTTATCAACACCCCGGATGTTACTTGCCATATTTGTAACTCCGACTCTTGCCATTTTCGGCTTTAAGTTATGAGATTCTCTTCGTGGTTGGGTTTTTGTCTTCGTTTTGCATTTTGTTCATGGCATGCATTTCTTATCATGTCATCATGTGCATTGCATTTGCATTCGTGTTCGTCTCATGCATCCGAGCATTTTCCCCGTTGTCTGTTTCGCAATCCGACACTCCCACCTGCACCAGTGCACCCCTCTTGTCTCTTTTCGTGAGCGGGTGTTAAACATTCTTGGAATGGTCCAAGATTTGCCAAGTGGCCTTGGTACACCACCGGTAGAACGCAGGTCAAATTTCGTTCCATTTGGAGCACGTTTGATACCCCAACGGTTAACCGGGTAACCGCAAAAGCCTCTTGTGTGTTGCATCCCAACACCCCTCCAAAACAGCCCAATAACCCATCTAAACCATCTCCATGTCCTGCGTCGTCGGATCACAATCATGTGGGCGAAAACAACACCTCATTTGGACACTCCAAACTCCCTCTACCTATAAATATGTGCCCCTCCCCCGAACTTGGGTCCAAACCCTAGCCATCTCCCTGCTCCGCCGCCAGACACGTCCGCTGGACGTCCGGACACGTCCGCCGCCGCCACCCGACGAATCGGGGCGCGCCATGTCGCCTCCCCGCACCAAGATCACCGCCGCCGCCCGGAGCCCAGATCCGGCCTGCCCCGGTGTTGGGGAACGTAGTAATTTCAAAAAAATTCCTAAGCACACGCAAGATCATGGTGATGCATAGCAACGAGAGGGGAGAGTATGATCTACGTACCCTTGTAGATCGACAACGAAAGCGTTTGGTTGATGTAGTCGTACGTCTCCACGGCCCGACCGATCAAGCACAGAAACTACGGCACCTCCAAGTTCTAGCACACGTTCAGCTCGATGACGATCCCCAGACTCCGATCCGCTAAGTGTCGGGGAAGAGTTCCGTCAGCACGACGTCGTGGTGACGATCTTGATGTACTACTGTCGCAGGGCTTCGCCTAAGCGCCGCTACAATACTACCGAGGACTATGGTGGAAGGGGGCACCACACACGGCTAAGAATATGATCACGTGGATCAACTTGTGTGTCTCTGGGGTGCCCCTGCCTCCGTATATAAAGGTTCAAGAGGGGAAGGCCGGCCGGCCATCATAGGGCTCGCCAGGAGGAGTCCTACTCCCTCTGGGAGTAGGACTTCTCCCCCAATCCTAGTTGGAATAGGATTCGCGAGGTTTGAAAAGAGGGAGAGAGAAGGAGGAGGGCGCCGGCCCCCTCTCTCCTTGTCCTATTCGGACTAGGGGGAAGGGGAGTGCGGCCCAGCCCTGGCTGCCTCTCCTCTTCTTCCACTAAGGCCCACTAAGGCCCATATAGCTCCCGGGGGGTTCTAGTAACCTCCCGGTACTCCGGTAAAATCCCGATTTCACCTGGAACACTTCCGATATCCAAACATAGGCTTCGAATATATCAATCTTTATGCCTCGACCATTTCGAGACTCCTCATCATGTCCATGATCTCATCCGGGACTCCGAACAACCTTCAGTACATCAAAACGTATAAACTCATAATAAAACTGTCATCGAAACCTTAAGCGTGCGGACCCTACGGGTTTGAGAACAATGTAGACATGACCGAGACATGTCTCCGGTCAATAACCAATAGCGGGACCTGGATGCCCATATTGGCTCCTACATATTCTACGAAGATCTTTATCGGTCAGACCGCATAACAACATACGTTGTTCCCTTTGTCATCGGTATGTTACTTGCCCGAGATTCGATCGTCGGTATCCAATACCTAGTTCAATCTCGTTACCGGCAAGTCTCTTTACTCGTTCCATAATACATCATCCCGCAACTAACTCATTAGTTGCAATGCTTGCAAGGCTTAAGTGATGTGCATTACCGAGAGGGCCCAGAGATACCTCTCCGATAATCGGAGTGACAAATCCTAATCTTGAAATACGCCAACCCAACATGTACCTTTGGAGACACCTGTAGAGCTCCTTTATAATCACCCAATTACATTGTGACGTTTGGTAGCACACAAAGTGTTCCTCTGGTAAACGGGAGTTGCATAATCTCATAGTCATAGGAACATGTATAAGTCATGAAGAAAGCAATAGCAACATACTAAACAATCGGGTGCTAAGCTAATGGAATGGGTCATGTCAATCAGATCATTCACTTAATGATGTGATCCCGTTAATCAAATAACAACTCCTTGTTCATGGTTAGGAAACATAACCATCTTTGATTAACGAGCTAGTCAAGTAGAGGCATACTAGTGACACTTTGTTTGTCTATGTATTCACACATGTATTATGTTTCCGGTTAATACAATTCTAGCATGAATAATAAACATTTATCATGATATAAGGAAATAAATAATAACTTTATTATTGCCTCTAGGGCATATTTCCTTCAGTCTCCCACTTGCACTAGAGTCAATAATCTAGATTACACAGTAATGATTCTAACACCCATGGAGCCTTGGTGCTGATCATGTTTTGCTCGTGGAAGAGGCTTAGTCAACGGGTCTGCAACATTCAGATCCGTATGTATCTTGCAAATCTCTATGTCTCCCACCTGGACTAGATCGCGGATGGAATTGAAGCGTCTCTTGATGTGCTTGGTTCTCTTGTGAAATCTGGATTCCCTTGCCAAGGCAATGGCACCAGTATTGTTACAAAAGATTTTCATTAGACCCGATGCACTAGGTATGACACCTAGATCGGATATGAACTCCTTCATCCAGACTCCTTCATTTGCTGCTTCCAAAGCAGCTATGTACTCCGCTTCACATGTAGATCCCGCTACAACGCTTTGTTTAGAACTGCACCAACTGACAGCTCCACCGTTTAATGTAAACATGTATCCGGTTTGTGATTTAGAATCGTCCGGATCAGTGTCAAAGCTTGCATCAATGTAACCTTTTACGACGAGCTCTTTGTCACCTCCATATATGAGAAACATATCCTTAGTCCTTTTCAGGTATTTCAGGATGTTCTTGATCGTTGTCCAGTGATCCACTCCTGGATTACTTTGGTACCTCCCTGCTAGACTTATAGCAAGGCACACATCAGGTCTGGTACACAGCATTGCACACATGATAGAGCCTATGGCTGAAGCATAGGGAACATCTTTCATATTCTCTCTATCTTCTACAGTGGTCGGGCATTGAGTCTTACTCAACTTCACACCTTGTAACAGAGGCAAGAACCCTTTCTTTGCTTGATCCATTTTGAACTTCTTCAAAACTTTGTCAAGGTATGTGGTTTGTGAAAGTCCAATTAAGCGTCTTGATCTATCCCTATAGATTTTAATGCCTAATATGTAAGCAGCTTCACCGAGGTCTTTCATTGAAAAACTCTTATTCAAGTATCCCTTTATGCTATCCAGAAATTCTACATCATTTCCAATTAGTAATATGTCATCCACATATAATATCAGAAATGCTACAGAGCTCCCACTCACTTTCTTGTAAATACAGGCTTCTCCAAAAGTCTGTAAAAAACCAAATGCTTTGATCACACTATCAAAATGTTTATTCCAACTCTGAGAGGCTTGCACCAGTCCATAAATGGATCGCTGGAGCTTGCACACTTTGTTAGCTCCCTTTGGATCGACAAAACCTTCTGGTTGCATCATATACAACTCGTCTTCCAGAAATCCATTCAGGAATGCAGTTTTGACATCCATCTGCCAAATTTCATAATCATAAAATGCGGCAATTGCTAACATGATTCGGACAGACTTAAGCATCGCTACGGGTGAGAAGGTCTCATCGTAGTCAATCCCTTGAACTTGCCGAAAACCTTTTGCGACAAGTCAAGCTTTATAGACAGTAATATTACCGTCAGCGTCAGTCTTCTTCTTGAAGATCCATTTATTCTCAATTGCTTGCCGATCATCGGGCAAGTCAACCAAAGTCCATACTTTGTTCTCATACATGGATCCCATCTCAGATTTCATGGCTTCAAGCCATTTTGCGGAATCTAGGCTCACCATCGCTTCTTCATAGTTCGTAGGTTCATCATGATCTAGTAGCATGACTTCCAGAACAGGATTACCGTACCACTCTGGCGCGGATCTCACTCTGGTTGATCTACGAGGTTCAGTAGTATCTTGTTCTGAAGTTTCATGACCATCATCATTAGCTTCCTCACTAACTGGTGTAGGTGTCACTAAAACAGTTTTCTGTGATGCACTACTTTCCAATAAGGGAGCAGGTACAGTTACCTCGTCAAGTTCTACTTTCCTCCCACTCACTTCTTTCGAGAGAAACTCCTTCTCCAGAAAGTTTCTGAATTTAGCAACAAAAGTCTTGCCTTCGGATCTGTGATAGAAGGTGTATCCAATAGTCTCCTTTGGATATCCTATGAAGACACATTTCCCCGATTTGGGTTCGAGCTTATTAGGTTGAAGTTTTTCACATAAGCATCGCAGCCCCAAACTTTCAGAAACGACAACTTTGGTTTCTTGCCAAACCACAGTTCATAAGGCGTCGTCTCAACGGATTTTGATGGTGCCCTATTTAACGTGAATGCGGCTGTCTCTAGAGTGTATCCCCAAAACGATAGCGGTAAATCAGTAAGAGACATCATAGATCGCACCCTATCTAGTAAAGTACGATTACGACGTTCGGACACACCATTGCGCTGTGGTGTTCCGGGTGGCGTGAGTTGCGAAACTATTCCGCATTTTTTCAAATGTACACCAAACTCGTAACTCAAATATTCTCCTCCACGATCAGATCGTAGAAATTTTATTTTCTTGTTACGATGATTTTCAACTTCACTCTGAAATTCTTTGAACTTTTCAAACGTTTCAGACTTATGTTTCATTAAGTAGATATACCCATATCTGCTTAAGTCATCTGTGAAGGTGAGAAAATAACGATATCCGCCACGAGCCTCAATATTCATCGGGCCACATACATCTGTATGTATGATTTCCAACAAATCTGTTGCTCTCTCCATAGTACCGGAGAACGGTGTTTTAGTCATCTTGCCCATGAGGCACGGTTCGCAAGTACCAAGTGATTCATAATCAAGTGGTTCCAAAAGTCCATCAGTATGGAGTTTCTTCATGCGCTTTACACCGATATGACCTAAACGGCAGTGCCACAAATAAGTTGCACTATCATTATCAGCTCTGCATCTTTTGGCTTCAACACTATGAATATGTGTGTCACTACTATCGAGATTTAATAAAAATAGACCACTCTTTAAGGGTGCATGACCATAAAAGATATTACTCATATAAATAGAACAACCATTATTCTCAGATTTAAATGAATAACCGTCTCGCATCAAACAAGATCCAGATATAATGTTCATGCTTAACGCTGGCACCAAATAACAATTATTTAGGTCTAATATTAATCCCGAAGGTAGATGTAGAGGTAGCGTGCCGACTGCGATCACATCGACTTTGGAACCGTTTCCCACGCGCATTGTCACCTCGTCCTTAGCCAATCTTCACGTAATCCGTAGTCCCTGTTTCGAGTTGCAAATATTAGCAACAGAACCAGTATCAAATACCCAGGTGCTACTGCGAGCATTAGTAAGGTACACATCAATAACATGTATATCACATATACCTTTGTTCACCTTGCCATCCTTCTTATCCGCCAAATACTTGGGGCAGTTCTGCTTCCAGTGACCAGTCTGCTTGCAGTAGAAGCACTCAGTTTCAAGCTTAGGTCCAGGTTTGGGTTTCTTCTCTTGAGTAGCAACTTGCTTGCCGTTCTTTTGAAGTTCCCCTTCTTCTTCCCTTTGCCCTTTTTCTTGAAACTAGTGGTCTTGTTGACCATCAACACTTGATGCTCCTTCTTGATTTCTACCTCTGCAGCTTTTAGCATTGCGAAGAGCTCGGGAATAGTCTTATTCATCCCTTGCATATTATAGTTCATCATGAAGCTCTTGTAGCTTGGTGGCAGTGATTGGAGAATTCTGTCAATGACGCAATCATCTGGAAGATTAACTCCCAATTGAATCAAGTGATTATTATACCCAGACATTTTGAGTATATGCTCACTGACAGAACTATTCTCCTCCATCTTGCAGCTATAAAATTTATTGGAGACTTCATATCTCTCAATCCGGGCATTTGCTTGAAATATTAACTTCAACTCTTGGAACATCTCATATGCTCCATGACGTTCAAAACATCGTTGAAGTCCCGATTCTAAGCCGTAAAGCATGGCACACTGAACTATTGAGTAGTCATCAGCTTTGCTCTGCCAGACGTTCATAACATCCGGCGTTGCTCCAGCAGCAGGCCCAGCACCCAGCGGTGCTTCCCGGACGTAATTCTTCTGTGCAGCAATGAGGACAATCCTCAAGTTACGGACCCAGTCCGTGTAATTGCTACCATCATCTTTCAACTTTGCTTTCTCCAGTGTCGGGTGGTAGGTGCGGCATATGCCAATGGATGGCTTATCATTGTGGGAGCCAGTAAGACATCGCCGGTGCCTGGAAACGGGATAAGGCGAAGACATGCACGCCGGCGAATCTTACCCAGCTTCGGGGCTCTCCGTGGAGATAACACCCCTACTGCTGCTCTGCGGGGTCTCCGCATGATCACTAGATAGACAAGTAGCTACACAATGCTCCTTGAGCTATTTGGTGGGAGGAGGAAGAAGGGCGCGGCTAGCCTGCTTCTTCTCCTTGTGTGGTGTCTAGGACAAGCAGGGGGTCGAACCCTTTGCATGGGTGCCCCGGGGGGTTTATATAGGCCTACCCCCCGGGGGTACAATGGTAATCCGACTGGGCGCGGGGCCCAGCCATCTGTGACTGCGCTCGCCGGCTTCTGCGCCGGCTGCTGGGGCCCGTCGACTGGCGGGTCCCGCCGGCTGCCGGCCCCTTGGTCGACAGGCAGGCCCCACTGTCCAGGGCCTGGTCGGCGGCTGGTTACTGTTGCTCTATCTTGGTGACGTGGGCTTCGTCATGGTAGGCGCGGCTACAGTGCCGCTGCCCGTCGGGCGATCGCTGTAGCCTCACCGCGTCTTGTCTCCTTAATGGGGCGTCTCCTTCGAGGGAGGCGGCAAGCTGGCTGCGGGGAGCCGGCTCTGTCTTGGGCCGACTGGGGGGAGGCGTGGCCGCCTTCAGGTGTCTCTCTACCCGAAGGGACCCACCATCTGTGGGCCACGCTGGCGGCCCGTCGTGGGTGACACCAAGGTCAGCATGGCAACAGTGCCGCGCCGGACGGGTCATGCCTACTCCGTACGGCGCACTGTGCCAGGCATGCTCCGGGATTCGGGGGTGGCAGACTCCACTGTAGTCATGCCCCGTCACATCGCCATTAGGTGGATGCAAACTTTGAGGGTATGGTCTCGACCGCTTTATGGGAGCCGGCTTCTTGGAGTCGGCCTTCTCGCGGCCGTCTTCTCGAAATCGGCCCTCCCATGGCTTTCTTCATGAGGGATAAAGTCGGACCGCCTTCCGAAAGCCGGCCTGGGAGGCAGCCAGCAAGGGGAAGGCGGCTCCATGTCTTGGATTCTTGAGAGCCGGACGGGCTCGTGATTTTTTCAGAAGGGCCAGGGGAAGCCGGCTAGGCTACCCATGGCTATTTACTCCGACAGTAATCCCCGAAGCTGATCGAGCTCCGAGGCGGACAAAGGGACGAGAAGCTTGGTCAGCTTCCCATCCTGAAGAGCCGGCTTTGCGGGGTGTATGCCGTCTTCAGAGAGCTCCACGTCTTGCAGGCAGGAAAGGGGTCGACCTGCGTGCTGACCGCGGGCCCTCCCGTGGCCACGTGGCAGCGAGATCCTGCCAGCGCACACGCGCGACGGGACGCCGCCGCAGGCCCGGGCCCGCCACTCGCAGGCCTTGGTACGAGCGTGGATCTTCCGTGGCCCACATGGACCGCTCGCCTTCCCGCGGCGGTTTTATTTTGCCATTAAGGCACAATAAGCGCGGGACGTGGGGAAGTGGGCACGATTGATCCCCATGTTTCTCCACGTCCCGCCTCCTCGGCTCCGCCACGCGAGCCTATAAGTAGGGGGAGGAGGGGGAGCGGCAGAGGTTCGCACGCTCTCTCTCGCTCCGCCCCTTCTCATCCTCGTTTCTCCCTCTCGTTGCCACCGCAGCCTCCCGTCTCAGCGCCGCCGCGCCTCCACGTCGTCTTGCTCCCATGGCGCTGTCGAGCTCGTGGGACGGCTCCAACGTCCATGAGGACCATGTTGAGTTCCTCCGCCAGACTCGGCGCCTGCCCGACGCCAACCTCATGCTGGTCCGCCTGGCGCCAGAGACGGAGGTCTCGCCGGCGCCGGAGGAGGGCGAGCGGGTCGTCTTCCGCTCGCACTTCCTGCGCGGCTTCGGCCTTCCAGCGAGTGGATTTCTGCGCTCCTTCCTCGAGTTCTACAACCTTCAGCCACATCACCTCATGCCCAATGCGGTGATGCTACTGTCGGCCTTCGTCTCCCTCTGCGAAGGTTTCTTGGGGCTGCTCCCCCCGCTGGAGCTCTGGGGGGAGTTCTTCCAGAGCAAACTCGACACCGTCGTCGCAGGCGTGCCCGCCCCCTGCGAGGCCTTCATCGCCATGAGGAGGGCGGGCAAGAACAACCCGTTCCCACCCATCCCCCTAATCCAGTCGGTGAAGATCTGGCAGAAGTCATACTTCTACGTGAAGAACGTCGTCGAGCAAGGAGACCACGTCAACCTGCCGGCTTATGTAGCCGGCACGCCGGCTGGAGGCAGCCTTCATGGAGTTTCCGCTCCCGGTCACTGTCTCAGGCCGGGAACGGCGCCGTCTCCCGGCTTCGGGTGATGATCTAGTCGGAAGGCCTGAGCGGGGCCGACTTGGTGGCCGCTTTCAGGGAGCGCCGGATATCTCCTCTCCAAAGCCGGCCCCACATGATGTGCCAGATGAGAGGCCGCTTCGACCCAAGCCGGCTGAGCACCAGGGAGATGCCTCATGTGGAGGTATCGTATATGGTAAACTATATCTCCAACTGCAAGCTCGCCGAGGACTGGCGATACGGCAAGGCGTCGTACTCTCGCGCCAACCCTCCGCCCGTGGTAAGCTTTCCTTTCTTTCTTCTTTTCATTGGTTGCCGGCTTTATGATGGTCGGCTTCTGATCAGTTGGTTCTTCTTAGCAGAACCCCCTTCTCCCGCCGACGACCGGAGCAGCGGGGATAGAACGCCAGTATGCGCCCGACCGCACGGCAGACGACGTCGACGACCCGGATTTGGGGGCGGCCGCCATGGAAGACGCGGTCGTGGGGGACGACGCCGAGCCCGGGGGCTCAAGGCTTACCGCCAGCTTCGAGGACTGGCCGGATGATGCTGAAGCCGAAGTCGCCCAGCGTCGCCAGCCGGCGACCGACCATCAGGGCGCGGGCTCGTCCATCGCGCCGGCTGCCGGTGGTGGTGCACAGAAGCGCCAGGCCGCTTCAGGCCTCTTCGCAGTCGGCCGAAGAAGTCCAAGGCCTCCACCGCGGCGACCAAGTGACATGAGGCGGCTGCGAAAGCGGCCTGCTTCCGCAAGGAGGTGAAGCAGCCTCAAGCGGTCTCAGCGTAAGTCGTCAATTGCCCTGTCGCATGCTTTTCATTGTTCTCTTTTGTTCGAAAATTCTTCTTGACCCTATCCCGCTTGTTGGCCAGGGCGCCGCTTTCCCTTGAGCGGGGCCCGGGCGGCTCCGTGGTGGGGCCGGCTGGAGGGTCTTCGAGCTCCCGCCGCATGGACCCCCGCGCCGACCTCAGGGAGGCCACGGAGCGGAACGCCCGTGAGGCGCGGGAGGAGCGTGAGGCGGCGGAAAGAGCGGCCGCCCAGGCGTCGAAGGAGCAGGCCAACGCGGCAGCCAAGGCCCAGGCGGAGGCGGCGACCGCGGAGACGGAGGCGGAGGGCTCGCACAACCAGCCTCCGCTGCTCGCCATTCCCCTCCGAGCCGTGGCCCCTGACACCCCATTGCCCTTGGCGGAGGAAATCGTCCAAGATCCGCCGCTGATGGAGAGGGGGGAGGACCCCGTGGCCTTCGCGAGGAGAGCGCCGCCAGCAGCGCCAACCGGAGCAGGCCGAGGTGGCCAGTCGTCAGCGGCGCCAGAGGAGCCGGCCGGGGGTGAGCCGGAGGACAGAGCCGGCCTCGAGATGCAGCCGGTGATGCGCCGATGCGTAGGGGGAGGCGCCGCTCCGCCGGAGTCGCGCCGAGTCGCGGGCGTAGGCCAGTCGGCGGAAGATCTGGAGGCGGCTAGCACTGCCACGTCTGAGTGGACTCCTAGCGGGGGGACTGGCGAGCTGAATGTGGCGGCTCAAGGGGTCCGGAGTCGGCTTCAAGCTCAGGCCGCCCTGCTGCAACAGTTCACCCAGGAGTTCCTGTCGACGCGAGCCGCCATCCGGGTGAGTCCTTCATTCTTGGCCGCTTTGATCTCTTGATTTCTTCCGTGGGGGCGTGTCAGCGCACCCACTGGGTGTAGTCCCCAAGATTCGGGCCGACTGCTGCGCAGTCGGGTCTGATCTTTCTTGACGGCTACCTTATCTTTGCTTCTTGTCTGAACTTCCAGGAATATCACAACTCCCGTGCTGCCGCCTTCAACTCCCAGGCTCGGGAGTTGAGCCGGAGGACCGACGACCTGGCCGACAGCCGAAGTAAGTACTTGATCTTGTCTGTCTCTTGTGGGGGCGCGTCAGCGCACCCACTGGGTGTAGTCCCCGAGATTCGGGCCGACTGCTGAGCAGTCGGTCGGATCTTTCTTGACGACTCTTTCCTTATTGGTTTTTCTTTTTCTTTGTCTTCAGGGGCCAACGCCGACTTGAGGAAGGAGCTCGGCGAAGCGAAGGCCGCCCTTCATACCAAGGATGCCGAGTACGCTGCCTTGGTCCAGGAACGTGATCGCCTGGCCAAGAAGCTGGCCGACCAAGAGAAGAGCCACAAGGTGGCCCTGCAGAAGGCGCAGGATAGCGAGGCCGCCCTGAAGGCAGAGTATGAGACCGAGGCGGCGAGCTGGGCTGAGACCCGGCGAGCACAGGATGAAGGCTTCGGCCGGATCGAGGACTTGATCGATGGTAAGCCGCCTTCCTCGCCCCTCTCCTGCCCCTTGCCGCCTGGGTTTTGACTTAACTTGTGCTGCTGCTTTTTTTTGTGCAGACTACTTCCCCGGCTACTCCGCCTTCGCCGTCCAAAGCATCGAGGCCCATCGCGAGGCGCGCCGTCAGGCGGGGGCCAACATCGCGCCGGATGCAAACCGGACGCTTGAGGAGCAGCTCTTGGCTGTCCAGGCGCGGTTGCAGCCGGCTCATCGGATGCTTCGCTGGCTCCAACGTGCCGGGGCGCATGTGTTGGCCGCCCTCTGGCCCGGCGAGACGATCCCCCGCACCCCAAGCCGGACAGCCGACTGGCTGGAGGTCGCAGTCGGTTGCTTTGAGGCTTGGAAGGCGTCGGCGGCCCGCCTTGGAGCCGGGCGGGCGTTGGAGTTCGTTCGGGCTTGGTACCCAGGGCTGAGCCTAGACGAGCTGCGCACTTGGCGGATGGAGGCCGACGCGGAGCTGGAGGAGGTGAGGCCAGCTATCGCCCAGCGGGCTTCGACGATCACCGAGTGCACCGACATCAGCGTTTTTGCACCCGAGATTGATGATGACGGTGTTGCCCAGCCGGAGGAGTGGTTTGGGCTGAACCCGGCGGTGGGCGAGGACTCGGCGGAGGAGATTACCTCCAGCGACGAGGGTGAGGATGACGAAGAGGAGGATGGCGAAAACGTCGAGCCGGCTGGTGGAACAACCGGTCGACCTCAGGCCGACCGTGCCTCCAGCAACGAGGCGCGTGGAAGCGCGCCCTCTGCGGGAGGCGGTGACCAAGCCGAAGTTCGCCAGCCGGCCGCTCCTTCAGCCGGCACGACCGTCTCCGCCAACCAGCCCGGCTCCTTCGGTTGCTCAGCCAGCTTGACCTGCCGTCCTTATTTTTCCTGCTTGTTGTCTTTTGAACAATCTTCATTAAGTTTTCGCAGTTCCACCCACTGGGGGTGTATCCAAACTATGTTGAATGCTGGCCTCTTGGAGGTCTTTTATGTAAATATTGTTATGTGCATGTTTGGTTTCCATTCGCGTATGCTTTTTATCCTTAGGCCTTTTCCTTTGCCGCCTTCCCTCTTTGAGGAGGCAAGTACTCGAGCTTTCTTGGATTGAAGTGAAGTGAATGGAAACCGGCCGGCCGGCTACTCTGGTAGCCAGTCGGCGGTGGGAGAAAAACTGGCTTTTGTTATATTAGTCCGTTAGTCCCTAGCCGTTTTCGTGTGGGCGCCCGTTCCTGCCTTTAACTCTTGCCAGCCGGACAGCCGGTTCTTCGAACTGCGACTTTTGGCAAGAGAAGGCTTGGGAGCCGGCACACTACTTGTCTGACTGCGGGTAGGACTTCTAATATAACTCCAGTCGGCTAGTCCCCGAGCCGACTAATCGAACCCGGTGCCGGACGGAACAAGTAAATGAAATGACAAGGTCATAAGCATGATACTTTTCATTCATAGATGAGAGATGGCAGTCCCCGAGTCCTCCTCGGGGGGCCTATTGTCTCGAACTTAGTACAAAAGTTAGCGTGATACATACTGCATTTCAGCTGTAAAATCTTCGAAGGAGGTTGGCGTTCCATGGTCGTTCCGACTCCTTGCCGGAGTCGTCTCTCTTGCGTGCCTTCGGCTTCTGTGCGTCGATCAGGTAGTAGGAGTCGTTGCCTAGAGCTCTGCTGATGACGAAGGGGCCTTCCCAAGGGGCCGAGAGCTTGTGCTGGCTGGCTGTTCGCTGGATCAGCCGGAGCACAAGATCGCCCTCTTGGAAAGATCTTGGCGTGACCTTCCGGCTGTGGTAGCGGCGCAAACCCTGCTGGTAGATGGCGGACCGGCTGAGGGCTAACAGCCGGCTTTCTTCCAGCAGGTCGATGCCGTCTTCTCGTCCTTCCTTGGCCTCCGCTTCCGTGTACATGGTTACTCGAGGCGAGTCGAACTTGATGTCAGTTGGGATGACCGCCTCGGCACCATACACAAGGAAGAAAGGGGTGAAGCCGGTTGACTTGTTTGGTGTAGTGCGCAGACTCTAGAGGACAGCCAGCAGCTCATCGAGCCAACAGCCGGCTGAACGCTCCAGAGGTACGACCAATCGAGGCTTGATGCCGGAGAGGATGAGGCCGTTGGCTCAGTTGACCTGGCCGTTTGACTGTGGGTGGGCGACGGATGCTAAGTCCAGCCGGATACCTTGGGCTGCGCAGAAACGTGCCAAGGCTCCTTTGGCAAAATTCGTGCCATTGTCGGTGATGATGCTGTGTGGCATGCCGTACCGAGCTGTTATGTCTGCGATGAATGTCACAGCAGTCGGCCCATTCAGCTTCTTGATCGGCTTTGCTTCAATCCACTTGGTGAATTTGTCCACGGTGACGAGCAAATGCGTCATGCCGCCGCGCGCCGTCTTGAATGGGCCCACCATGTCCAGTCCCCAAACGGTGAAGGGCCAAGTGAGGGGAATGGTCTTGAGTGCCGAAGCCGGCATGTGTTGCTTGGAGCTGAAGAGTTGGCACCCCTTGCAATATTTAACTAATTCTTTGGCATCATCCAAAGCAGTCGGCCAGAAGAAACCATGGCGGAAGGCTTTGGCGGCAAGTGATCTTGAGGCCGCATGGTGGCCGCATTCTCCTTGGTGAATGTCTCTGAGGATTGCGATGCCCTTCTCTTGCTCGACGCACCGTTGGAGGATTCCAGTGACACTGCGCTTGACTAGTTCTCTGTTGACGATTGTGTATGCTCCGGCTCGATGTTGGACTTGTCTTGCCTCTGTTTCGCCAGCCGGCAGATCTTGGTTTACTAGGAAGTTGAGGATGGACAGAGCCCATGACGGAGCCGCAACTACTCCTACTGCCAATGTGGCTACTGCCACCAGGGTGGGCGGGCTGGGTGGTGAAATGCTGGAGTCGGCCGCCGGCTGTTGTGCTGGTGCAGTCCCCGGGCCGGCTACCGCAGTCCCCGAGCCGGGTGTGGCAGTCCCCGAGCCGGTTGCCGAAGTCCCCGGGTCGGCTACGGGAGTCTCGGGGTCGCCTGCTTGGCTCTTCGAGCCGGACCCGGCCGCGTCAGGGTCAGGTGGCACGAAGATGGAATCGGACTCTGGAGACGGCTTGATAGATGGCTTGAGGAGGAGTTGTAGAGCGACGCCGGTTGGTATTGCTTGCCGAGTAGAGCCTATTCGAGCCAGGGCATCGGCTGGCTCGTTGTCGGCTCGCGGTACGTGGAGGAAATCGCATCCTTCAAAGTATCCGCTGAGTTGTTGGACCAGGAAGCGGTAGCTCGCCATATTTGCGTCCTTGGCGTCCCAGTCGTCGGATGATTGCTGGACCACCAGGTCCGAGTCGCCATAACATAGGATCCGGCGAATGCCGAGTTCTTTGGCAAGCCGAAGCCCGTGTATGAGCGCCTCGTACTTGGCCACGTTGTTGGAGGCGGCAAAGTGGATCTGTAGCGTGTATCTGAGCTTGTCGCCTTTGGGAGAGGTAAGGACAACGCCGGCTCCCAAGCCGGTGCGTATCTTGGACCCGTCGAAGTGCATGCGCCAATGGGTGGAGTCAGGAGCCGGCGGTAGGTACTGGGTCTCGGCCCAGTCGACGAGGAAGTCGGCTAGTGCTTGGGACTTGATGGCGGTGCAGGGCTGGTAGAAGATCGTGTAAGGGGCCAGCTCGATGGCCCATTTCGCCACCCGGCCGGATGCGTCCCGGCTGCCCATGATCTCGGCCAGCGGGGCGGTGCATACGACCGTGACGAGATGCTCTTGAAAGTAGGGCTTCAGCTTCTTGGCGGTGAAGTACACGCCGTAACACATCTTCTGGTAGTGCGGGTAGTTCTGCTTTGAAGCGGACAACACCTCGCTCAAATAATACACCGGCCTCTGGACCGGCTGGGCTCGGCCTTCTTCTGGGCGCTGGACTACGATGACGGTGCTGACCACCCGGCTGGTTGCGGCGATGTAGAGGAGCATGGGCTCTTTCTCAGTCGGCGCCGCCAGAACGGGCGGCGTGGCCAGCATCTTCTTCAGCTCGTGAAAAGCTTGGTCGGCCTGGTCGTTCCACTCGAAGTGAGTGCTCTTCTTCATGAGGCAGTAGAGGGGGAGAGCTTTCTCTCCGAGCCGGCTGATGAAGCGGTTCAAGGAGGCCAAGCACCCGGTGAACTTTTGAATGTCTCGAAGCTTGGTGGGGATCGCCATTCTCTCGATGGCCTTGATCTTCACCGGGTTGCATTCGATGCCGCGTTCAGAGACCAGGAAGCCTAGGAGCTGGCCGGCTGGCACTTCGAACACGCATTTCTCAGGGTTGAGCTTGATTTGGAACCGGCGCAGGTTCTCAAACGTTTCCTTGAGGTCTCCCAGCAAGGTGCCGCGCTTCTCCGTCTTCACCACGATGTCATCCACGTAAACGTGAGCGTTTCTGCCGAGTTGCTTGAGGAGACACTTCTGCATGCAATGCTGAAAAGTGGCACCGGCATTTCTCAAGCCGAATGTCATAGTCAGGTAGCATAAGGCTCCAAATGGCGTGATGAAGGCGGTCTTCAGGCGGTCGTCCGGATCCAGCTTTATCTGGTGATATCCTGAGTAAGCATCCAAGAAGCTCAACAGCTCGCATCCGGCTGTGGAGTCTATCACTTGGTCAATCCTTGGCAGGGCAAAAGGATCTTTGGGGCAGGCCTTGTTGAGGCTTGTGTAGTCTATACACATGCGCCACTTGTTGTTCTTCTTTAGCACGAGGACCGGGTTGGCGAGCCACTCTGGAAAGAAAACTTCCATAATGAAGCCGGCTGCCAGAAGCCGGGCTATCTCCTCCCCTACAATCCTGCGTTTCTCCTCCGACAGTCGGCGAAGGGGTTGTTTGACTGGCTTTGCGTCTTCTCGGACATGTAGTTTGTGCTCGGCGAATTTCCTCGGAACACCCGGCATGTCCTTGGGGGACCATGCAAAGATGTCCCGATTCTCACAGAGGAAATCGGCGAGCTCGCCTTCCTATTTGCTGTTCAGGTTTGCCCTGATGACGGCAAACCTCTCTGGATGCTCGGGGTCAAGAGGTATCTTCTTCGTCTCCTTGGCCGGCTGGAAAGATCCTTGAGCATCATGCTCCTTGGGGTCGGGGGACACGGCCGACTGCTTGCCGGCTATGGCCACGACTCGGTCCAACATCTTCTTTTCTTCGGCAATCACAAGGGACTCGGCCAGCCGGCTGCTGGCTGCTGCGCACTCAGAGGACTTCTTGTAATCGCCGGCTACGGTGATGACGCCTTTGGTGCTTGGTATCTTCATCTTGAGGTATGCATAGTGGGGAACTGCCATGAATTTGGCCAAGGAAGGTCAGCCAAGCAATGCATGGTAAGGGCTCTCCAGGTCCACCACTTCAAACCAGATCGCTTCCTGGCGGAAATGCTCCTTGTCCCCAAAAAGTACATCAATCATGATCTTGCCAATGGGGGCGCAGGACAGGCCGGGTACGATGCCATGAAACACTGTCCGAGTAGGCATGAGCTGCTTCGTCTTGACGTTTAGCTTCTCCAGGGTGTCACGGTACAGGATGTTGATGCTGCTCCCGCCGTCTATCAACACACGGGAGAAGCGGGCAGCGCGTCTGTCCGTCGCGAGGGTGGCTTCCAGGACCAACGCATAAGAGCCGGGAGACGGCATCACCTCTGGATGGTCGGCCCGGCTCCAGCTGATGGGCTTTTCTGACCAATGCATGTGTCCGGCGGGGTCGGCAGCGACCATGCTGACTTCCTGGTGCTCTCGGTGTTTGTTGTGCCGGTCTTCGGGCTGGCTTGTAAAGACGATGTAGGTTGCTTGCTCGTCGGGGAATTTGTCGTGCATGGTTCCGACTGCGGGCCGAGCGGCCGGAGGCGGCGGGCCGGCAGGCGGAGGCGGCGCGAGCCCCTCGCCTTTAGAGATTCGGGTGAGCCAATGGCACTTCCGGGTTGTGTGGTTGGACGGCTTCGCGCCGCTGTGGAACTTGCAGGGGGCATCGAGAGTTTGCTCGTAGGAGAAGGCCGGTTGCCAAGCCGGCCTGCCGCCCTTGGGCTTCTTGGGCGTGGGTCGCCCTTCAGGCGGCACGTCTTCAACTGTGGCCACCTGCCGACTGGCGGGAGGCGGTGCGGGGCCCTTGCACTTGTGGTCGCTCGAGTGTGGGCGTCGGACGGAATCCCCAGCCGGCGTCTTGGGCGCCGGGTTGAGTACTTTCCCGGACGCGTCTACCCGAAGCTCGGTCTTCATCGAGGAGTCGGCGGTGGCGTACTTGTCCGCTATGTCCAGAAGCTCGTCGAGGGTAGTCGGCTCGTTGCAGAGGAGCTTGTGCTTGAGGAGGGTGCCTTCTCGGCATCCGGCTATGAAGTATTCTATGGCTTGCACCTCGTGCACCCCTTCGCAAGAGTTGCGGAGCTCGGCCCAACGCGTGAGGTAGTCGCGAGTGGACTCGGCGGGGCCTTGTACGCACAAGGAGAGCTGTCTGGGCTTGGGAGCCCGCTTGTAGGTGCTGGTGAAGTTGTGGATGAAGGCTTCTGTGAAGTCCAGCCAGCTGTTGATGCTGCGTGGTTTGAGGCTGTTGAGCCAGGTTCGCGCCGTGCCTTGCAGCATGAGGGGCACGTACTTCACGGCAACACGCCGGCTGCCGTTGGCTATGCTAACTGTCGTGGAGTAGTCGATTAACCAATCTTCCGGCTTCACGGAGCCGTTGTACTTGGGCGTGTCTCTTGGGAGCGAGAACTCTTTGGGGAAGGGCTCGTCGCAGATGCGGGGGCCGAAGCAAGGCGGACCGACATCGTCTTCTTCTTCCAGTGCCAGGGATCGCGCTAGGCGGTCGATCCGATGGCAGGTGTCGTTCTCGCCGACTCCTTCGCGGCGACCTAGTCGGCCGCTGAGAGTTGGGTGCACCACTGGCGGCGGGGTGGGATATCTCTCTCCTCAGGGTCGAGGCGGAGGCGGGTTGCCCCGCCATTCCATGGCTCGGGGATGGCCGTTCGCGTCTTGCTCGATGGAGATTCGGGTCCGGCTATGGCTGGCAGCCGGCTCTTTCTCACGCCGCGCGCGGGTGTTGCTCGTAGTCGGCGTCTGGGACGTCGCGTCGTGATCTCGGTGCGGGGGAGAGGTTTCCGCGCGGGCGTCGGCTTCATGTCGCTGCGCGGCTGCGTCAATCAGTTGCTGGATGCGCCGGGTCATGTGGGGGAGGTCTTCGGCCTCCAAGCCGTCCAACTCGTCAACGGCCGCCTGGGCGGCACGCAAGTTCTCGAGCGGAGTGGCATAGACCGGGCGGTCGACTCCCAGTGTGTCGGCGATGACGGCGCCGCGTTGCTTGACAAGGTCGGCCCGGCTTGGCCCGCCCGGGGCCGGCGTGCCGAAGGCGGCGCGGTCAGCTTCACGTTGGTAGGCCTCAGTGAGGCGTCTTACGGAAGCCAGCCTCCGGCCCTCTGCGAGGAGGGCGAGACGGCGTGCCTCCAGTGCTTCGTCGTCGGCATTAGCCGGGAGGGGGGTGGACAAGTCGTGGGCTGCAGCGTGCGGGGTGTCGTGGGCGCTCTCGTCGGCCGGGCCGCCGTGGCCGACAACCATCACTTCGGTGGTGACAGCGTCGCAGCCACCGGCTCGAGGAAGTGGGTCGTTGTAGATCATGACGTTGGTGGGGAAGGTGTCGAACAAGGCCGTGTCGGAGTCGGCAGGCATCGGGTCGGTGGAGCCAACCGACTCCAGGTCCACAGCGGGCTCGCTGGAGACATGGAGCTGGCCGAGGAGGTTGGTGAGGTGGTCGGTGCCCGCATCGGAGGCGAGCTCGTCGGAGATGAGGGTCTTGTCGAGGAGATCGGCGAGGCTGCTCGCCGCGCAGACACTGGTGACGCCTTGCAGCGCGTCATGGCAAGCGCCATCGAGCATGCCGGGCTGGCTACGCTCGCGGGGGAGGAAGAAGGTTCCCGTCCAGAACAGGTCTCCGGACGACGGTGCACCTGGCCCCACGGTGGGCGCCAAATGTTGGGTGGTAGGTGCGACATATGCCAATGGATGGCTTATCATTGTGGGAGCCAGTAAGACATCGCCGGTGCCTGGAAACGGGATAAGGCGAAGACATGCACGTCAGCGAATCTTACCCAGCTTCGGGGCTCTCCGTGGAGATAACACCCCTACTGCTGCTCTGCGGGGTCTCCGCATGATCACTAGATAGACAAGTAGCTACACAATGCTCCTTGAGATGTTTGGTGGGAGGAGGAAGAAGGGCACGGCTAGCCTGCTTCTTCTCCTTGTGTGGTGTCTAGGACAAGCAGGGGGTCGAACCCTTTGCATGGGTGCCCCGGGGGGTTTATATAGGCCTACCCCCCGGGGGTACAATGGTAATCCGACTGGGCGCGGGGCCCAACCGTCTGTGACTGCGCTCGCCGGCTTCTGCGCCGGCTGCTGGGGCCCGCCGACTGGCGGGTCCTGCCGGCTGCCGGCCCCTTGGTCGACAGGCAGGCCCCACTGTCCAGGGCCTGGTCGGCAGCTGGTTACTGTTGCTCTATCTTGGTGACGTGGGCTTCGTCATGGTAGGCGCAGCTACAGTGCCGCTGCCCGTCGGGCGATCGCTGTAGCCTCACCGCGTCTTGTCTCCTTAATGGGGCGTCTCCTTCGAGGGAGGCGGCAAGCCAGCTGCGGGGAGCCGGCTCTGTCTTGGGCCGACTGGGGGGAGGCGTGGCCGCCTTCGGGTGTCTCTCTGCCCGAAGGGACCCACCATCTGTGGGCCACGCTGGCTGCCCGTCGTGGGTGACACCAAGGTCAGCATGGCAACAGTGTCGCGCCGGACGGGTCATGCCTACTCCGTACGGCGCACTGTGCGAGGCATGCTCCGGGATTCGGGGGTGGTAGGCTCCACTGTAGTCACGCCCTGTCACATCGCCGTTAGGTGGATGCAAACTTTGAGGGTACGGTCTCGACCGCTTTATGGGAGCTGGCTTCTTGGAGTCGGCCTTCTCGCGGCCGGCTTCTCGAAGTCGGCCCTCCCATGGCTTTCTTCATGAGGGCTAAAGTCGGACCGCCTTCCGAAAGCCGGCCTAGGAGGCAGCCAGCAAGGGGAAGGCGGCTCCATGTCTTGGATTCTTGAGAGCCGGACGGGCTCGTGATTTTTTCAGAAGGGCCAGGGGAAGCCGGCTAGCCTACCCATGGCTATTTACTCCGACATCAAGGAACGCATTAAAATTCAACGGAACAACAACACGAGCCATCTATCTACAAACAAGCATAAACAAGCAAGATACTTATTAGGTACTAAGTTTCATGATAAATTTAAGTTCAGTTAATTTACTTAAAGAACTCCCACTTAGATAGACATCCCTCTAATCCTCTAAGTGATTACGTGATCCAAATCAACTAAACCATGTCCGATCATCACGTGAGATGGAGTAGTTTCATTGGTGAACATCACTATGTTGATCATATCTACTATATGATTCACGCTCGACCTTTCGGTCTCCGTGTTCCGAGGCCATATCTGTATATGCCTGGCTCATCAAGTTTAACCTGAGTATTCTGCGTGTGCAACTGTTTTGCACCCGTTGTATTTGAACGTAGAGCCTATCACACCCGATCATCACGTGGTGTCTCAGCACGAAGAACTTTCGCAACGGTGCATACTCAAGGAGAACACTTCTTGATAATTAGTGAGAGATCATCTTATAATGCTACCGTCAATCAAAGCAAGATAAGATGCATAAAAGATAAACATCACATGCAATCAATATAAGTGATATGATATGGCCATCATCATCTTGTGCTTGTGATCTTCATCTCCGAAGCACCGTCGTGATCACCATCGTCACCGGCGCGACACCTTGATCTCCATCGTAGCATCGTTGTCGTCTCGCCAAGCTTGTGCTTCCACGACTATCGCTACCGCTTAGTGATAAAGTAAAGCATTACAACGCGATTTGCATTGCATACAATAAAGCGACAACCATATGGCTCCTGCCAGTTGCCGATAACTCAGTTACAAAACATGATCATCTCATACAATAAAATTTAGCATCATGTCTTGACCATATCACATCACAACATGCCCTGCAAAAACAAGTTAGACATCCTCTACTTTGTTGTTGCAAGTTTTACGTGGCTGCTATGGGCTTTAAGCAAGAACCAATCTTACCTACGCATCAAAACCACAACGATAGTTTGTCAAGTTGGTGCTGTTTTAACCTTCGCAAGGACCGGGCGTAGCCACACTTGGTTCAACTAAAGTTGGAGAAACTATCACCCGCAAGCCACCTATGTGCAGAGCACGTCGGGAGAACCGGTCTCGCGTAAGCGTACGCGTAATGTCGGTCTGGGCCGCTTCGTCCAACAATACCGCCAAACCAAAGTATGACATGCTGGTAAGCAGTATGACTTATATCGCCCACAACTCACTTGTGTTCTACTCGTGCATATAACATCAACATATTAAACCTAGGCTCGGATGCCACTGTTGGGGAACGTAGTAATTTCAAAAAAATTCCTACGCACATGCAAGATCATGGTGATGCATAGCAACGAGAGGGGAGAGTATGATCTGCGTACCCTTGTAGATCGACAACGGAAGCGTTTGGTTGATGTAGTCGTATGTCTCCACGGCCCGACCGATCAAGCACCGAAACTACGGCACCTCCGAGTTCTAGCACACGTTCAGCTCGATGACGATCCCCGGACTCCGATCCAGCAAAGTGTCGGGGAAGAGTTCCGTCAGCACGACGTTGTGGTGACGATCTTGATGTACTACTGTCGCAGGGCTTCGCCTAAGCGCCGCTACAATATTATCGAGGACTATGGTGGAAGGGGGCACCGCACACGGCTAAGAATATGATCATGTGGATCAACTTGTGTGTCTCTGGGGTGCCCCTGCCTCCGTATATAAAGGTTCAAGAGGGGGAGGCCGGCCGGCCATCATAGGGCGTGCCAGGAGGAGTCCTACTCCCTCCGGGAGTAGGACTTCTCCCCCAATCCTAGTTGGAATAGGATTCGCGAGGTGGGAAAAGAGGGAGAGAAAAGGAGGAGGGCACCGGCCCCCTCTCTCCTTGTCCTATTCGGACTAGGGGGAAGGGGTGCGCGGCCCAGCCCTGGCTTCCTCTCCTCTTCTTCCACTAAGGCCCACTAAGGCCCATATAGCTCCCGGGGGGTTCCGGTAACCTCCCGGTACTCCGGTAAAATCCCGATTTCACCCGGAACACTTCCGATATCCAAACATAGGCATCCAATATATCAATCTTTATGTCTCGACCATTTAGAGACTCCTCGTCATGTCCTTGATCTCATCCGGGACTCCGAACAACCTTCGGTACATCAAAACGTATAAACTCATAATAAAACTGTCATCGAAACCTTAAGCGTGCGGACCGTACGGGTTCGAGAACAATGTAGACATGACCGAGACATGTCTTCGGTCAATAACTAATAGCGGGACCTGGATGCCCATATTGGCTCCTACATATTCTACAAAGATCTTTATCGGTCAGACCGCATAACAACATACGTTGTTCCCTTTGTCATCAGTATGTTACTTGCCCGAGATTCGATCGTCGGTATCCAATACCTAGTTCAATCTCGTTACCGGCAAGTCTCTTTACTCGTTCCATAATACATCATCCCGCAACTAACTCATTAGTTGCAATGCTTGCAAGGCTTAAGTGATGTGCATTACCGAGAGGACCCAGAGATACCTCTCTAACAATCGGAGTGACAAATCCTAATCTCGAAATACGCCAACCCAACATGTACCTTTGGAGACACATGTAGAGCTCCTTTATAATCACCCAGTTACGTTGTGACATTTGGTAGCACACAAAGTGTTCCTCTGGTAAATGGGAGTTGCATAATCTCATAGTCATAGGAACATGTATAAGTCATGAAGAAAGCAATAGCAACATACTAAACGATCGGGTGCTAAGCTAATGGAATGGGTCATGTCAATCAGATCATTCACTTAATGATGTGATCCCGTTAATCAAATAACAACTCCTTGTTCATGGTTAGGAAACATAACCATCTTTGATTAACGAGCTAGTCAAGTAGAGGCATACTAGTGACACTTTGTTTGTCTATGTATTCACACATGTATTGTGTTTCCGGTTAATACAATTCTAGCATGAATAATAAACATTTATCATGATATAAGGAAATAAATAATAACTTTATTATTGCCTCTAGGGCATATTTCCTTCACCCGGGCCGAACCGGGCCACGCCGAGCCCGCGCTGCCACGCTCGTAGCACCGCCGCCTCCCGCGCCCGTCCGGCCGTCGCCCCGCTCGTCGCCGACCTCCGCCGCCCACCGCACCACGTCGCCGACCGCCGCTTCCCCGCCGCCGCCTCCCGCATGAGCTCGCGCCCCGCGCCCGCTCCTCCTCGCGCCGCCCGCCTTCGCTTGGCCGAGCCACCCGGCTCGCCGGCCGTCGGCGGCCACCGTGGGACGCCGCCACCTCGCCATCTCTCCCGCCTCCGACCAGATCCTACAAGGGCCCGGCCGGATCCAGCTACTCCATGTCACCGGCCTCCTCCTCCTCAAGCTCCGGCCACCGTGACGTCTACTGCGATGATCCTCAAAAAGCATGCACGAACCCTAGATCTGGAATCCAGAGGGTAAAATCACCTATGTCCTGAATCTCTGTAATATTTTCATGCCTAGTTCATCATGCCATATCTCGGTGCTCGATGCTCCAAATTATGCATATGATATATCAAATTTTTTGTCTCATTGAGCTCTTCATGGTAGAAGCATTTCCATGCATGTTACTGTACCTTATGATGCCGTTTTCTTTGATGCAAGAGTGCTATAAAATGTTAGCTCCTAGTAGTTATCAGATCATGAGGTTTTGTTATTTTTGTTGCATTTGATGTGTGCATTATTTGAGCATGAGGTCTACATGTGTTTTGAACAACAACATGCCATCTTTACAGGGGTGCAACTCTTGTATTTTTGTGATATATGTGGTGACTAGAACAAGCATGCAAACTAGGCTCCGTGATTTTGCTGTTTTAGGGACTTAGGATTTTGCCAAGTCCTTTTCCTGCTGTTATTTTAATGCCATGTAAACTTGATGCTACAGTGATCCATGATTATTTTGGGATACTTCAGTAAGGATGTTTTGAACATGTGATTATGCTCTATCCATCCATGCCCCTGTTTGAAACTATTTAGTTTTCTATAATGTCTTTTACTTGCTCTACTTTTGCTATAAAATGTTCCTGGCAGAATGTTAACATGTCAATCAATATTTCCATGGTTGTTGCTATTGATCCATGCATCCTATGAACTTGCTCCTGCCACATTAGCTTCATGAACACGTCTTCTTACTGTTGATATGCTTGGTTTGTCATCCAATGCTTTGTGGTGAGTGGTATGATCTCACAAAGTTGCTATCATAATTCTGTTTATGCCATGCTCTGTTTTTCTGCAAGGTCTGAAACTGTTAATAAAACTTGCTATGTTTACACGGGTGCCATCAGATATTCTGTGCCTTTTTGGCTCATCTTCAGTGAGGGACTTTTGTTCTATGCATTTAGTAGAATAATACCATGCCTTTGTTTGCCACAATACATTCCTGTAGCATGTTGTTTGCTTGCTCTAAACATTGCTTCCTGATGTTGTTTTTGACATGTTTGAAAGGGCATTTCCCTACTTTATGTTTTCGATGATGATAACACTCTTTATTGGTCTAATCGTGTGCTATATGTTTCAGGTTCTCAATGCTTAGGCTTACATCGGATTGCTATTGCCTCTCATAGGAAAAGATCGAAGACGTGTCCTCTACGCTTTTATTTTCTTTGGTCGTAGAGTACCAGATGAGGATCCAGATGCGACCGAGGAGTCAGAGGAGGACGCTAGAGCTTTAGGACGCTAGCTTCACTCTTTTCCTTTTTGGTGTCTTGATGCCAAAGGGGGAGAGGGTTCTATAGGTCTCGGGGATTTGCATGGGTTTTTTTTTCTCGTTTTCTCGTGTTGGTCTTTGTTCGTGGACTTGTTTCATTCCTTGCTGTGTGTGAGACTTGTTACTCATGTTACCTTTCCGTTCATCGGTTATTATCGTTATTATTGCACTCTAAGTATTATATTGTCTCTCTTTTTTATGCTCAGAGTGGTGAGTCTATAAAATCTAGGGGAAGTCTAGTCTAGAAAGTGTGCCCATGCTTTCTAACAGCTAGTTCCTATTGGGGCACATATTCAAGGGGAGTTCCGTCTAGATTTCATTGACTTATCTCTTGCAAATCATGTTGTTGTCATCATCCACCAAAAAGGGGGAGATTGAAAGGGCATTTCCCTACTTTATGTTTTGGATGATGATGACAACTCTTTGTTGGTCTAATCGTGTGCTATATGTTTCAGGTTCTCGATGCTTAGGCTTACATCGGATTGCTATTGCCTCTCGTAGGAAAAGATCGAAGATGTGTACTCTATGCTTTTATTTTCTTTGGTCGTAGAGTACCCGTAATATCAAGAGGGAATCCTCATTAGGAAGCTCTGGGGGAATCTTTTCACATACACTTTCCTCACCCCTCATTTGTCTTCCTCAGTTGTGAGAGAGAGTGTTCCCCCTATCTTTCCTTCTGTTTTCTGCTCTTCCCAGCGGTTGTACCGCCCCCTGGAGCGGTTGTACCGCTGGACCTTGTCGCTCTCCAGCTTTTACCGAGCGGTTGTACCGCTGCCTCCGGGCGGTGGTACCGCCACCTTGCTCAACAAAGGCTAGGGCGGTGGTTCCGGCCATGCACCGCTCAAGTACCGCTCAAGGTTCTGTTTTGATGCGGTTCTCGGGCGGTGGTGGCCCGGTTGATCCGGTCGATCCTCGTTGACCGGTACCACCGGTGGTCTGAGCGGTTCTTCCGCTCAGAACTTCGCCGTCCAAGAGCTCAAGGCCATGCGGTTGTTCCGGTCTTGCACCGCTCAAGTACCGGTCTCGTCTCTGTTCTGAGGCGGTAGTTGTGCGGTGGCTGGGCGGTTGGTCCGGTCATTTTTCTTAACCGGTACTACCGCCCAGTGGCCCGGTTGTACCGCCTGGTAGGGTTCTGTAACTACACCGTGAGTCCCGGTTGTACCGGGACAAGGACCGGTTGTACCGCTGCGGGGCTGAAAACGCAGCAACGGCTGGATTTTAGGGTTGCTATATAAGAGTGTTTCTCCCACCTACCACTCTCACCTTTGACCTCTCTCACTCCACCATTAATGCACTTCAAGCTCTCTTGCCCGATCTCTCTCTCTAGCCACTCAAACTTGTTGATTTGCTAGGGATTGAAGGAGGAGACCTAGATCTACACTTCCACCAAAGGATATTTGCTTCCCCCATACTTTCTTGTGTGGATTTTGTTACTCTTGGGTGTTTGAGCACCCTAGACGGTTGAGGTCACCTCGGAGCCATATTCCATTGTGGTGAAGCTTCGTGGTTTCGTTGGGAGCCTCCAATTAAGTTGTGGAGAGAGCCCCAACCTTGTTTGTAAAGGTTCGGTCGCCGCCTTCAAGGGCACCAATAGTGGAATCACGGCATCTCGCATTGTGTGAGGGCGTGAGGAGAATACGGTGGCCCTAGTGGCTTCTTGGGGAGCATTGTGCCTCCACACCGCTCCAACGGAGACGTACTTCCTCTCAAAGGGAAGGAACTTCGGCAACACATCCTCGTCTCCACCGTCTCCACTCTTGGTTATCTCGTGCCTTTACTTGTGCAAGCTTATTTGTATCATATCACTTGCTTGCTTGTGTTCCTATCCTTGTTGCATCATATAGGTTGCTCACCTAGTTGCATATCTAGACAACCTACTTTGATGCAAAGTTTAAATTGTTAAAGAAAAGCTAAAAATTGTTAGTTGCCTATTCACCCCCCCCCTCTAGTCAACCATATCGATCCTTTCAATTGGTATCAGAGCCAGGTCTCTTTATTAAGGACTTTACCGTCCGAAGAGTATGGTTGATACCGTAGACGGTGTGGAGGAACACTCCGGTGCGAATCCGACCTCGTCTACGGGCGATGGGGGAACCTCGGTCTCTCGTGAGGAGTTCAATGTGGCCTTGGAGACATTGAAAACCTCCATGACGACCGAGGTTGAAAGCATGTTTACTAAATTCCTTGAGGGGCTTAAACTGTCCACCGCACCGTTAAAAGTGGGTGATCCCACCGACAAGGTGACGGATGCTATCTTCGATAAGGGGGAAGCTAGTAGTGAAAAGGCTCCTTCTTCTAGTGGTAAAAATGGCACCGGCATCTTTGCTCATGTGGAACCACCACTTGTTTATGGTGGACCGGTTCCCTCCACTCATTTGAATCATGCCGGTCCTCCCCCTAAGATTGTGAAAAATGAGGACTTTGATTCTTGGGTTTACCGCTTTAAACGTCATTTAAATCATGTGAACACTAACCTTTGGAGAATCATTGAAGAAGGTTTCTATCCGCATGATCCAAGCAACTTCACTCCTCGAGAAGCCGCGGATAATCAATTCAATGAGAATGCTCTCTTCATCATTCAAGATGCAATTCCACCCGAAGACCTACCTCATCTTCGTCCCTTCGCCTTGACCAAAGATGCATGGCATTGTGTTGTCTCTCTCTACCGGGTAAGCGCAAGCATTCAATGCTCCAACTATTAAGTGGTGCAAGATGAGGCCAATGAGTTTGCAATGAAATAAGATGAAGAACCTCGTGAGGTTTATCGGAGAGTAACCAAACTCGCGGTCTCACTATGAGATCATGGGAGCAAGGACACGGATGACAATTGGATCAAGCGCAAATTCCTCAAGGCAATGATGCCCTATCACAAGGCCATGTCCTCCGTCATTCGTCAAAGACCGGACTTCCACACATTGACCTCAAGCAAAGTGTTGGATGAGTTTGTGTCCATGAACATTTTGGACAAGACCGCCGACAATGAGGTGCTTCGTTCTCAAAGGGCAAAGAAGCCCAACCTTGCATTGAAGGCCAAGCTGTCCGTTGAAGAAGAAGAAGAGGAAGAAGAGGAGGGAAACCCCGAGGATACAAAGTATGCATATCATGAACACATGGCACTCGCTTCAAGGCAATTTTGGAGCAAGAAAAACTCGAGGCCAAACTTTAGCAAAAACAACTCAAGTGGCACGAAGAGCAAGCAACGTGTAAGGACTTGCTACAATTGTGGCAACGTGAGTCATTTTGTTGCGAAGTGTCCGTATGAGAAGAGGGAAGACAATGGTGGCAAGCTCATCCGAAAGGACAAGGCCAAGTCATTCCCCAACAAGAGCAACTTCACCAAGAAGACTCCTCCCAAGGCATTGGTGGTACAATAAGAGTACAATGAGGATGATTACGATGATGAAGGTGATGAGTCGGTTGCCATGGCCTCCGTTGCCATTGCGACGACTCCACGGGTGTCTCTCTTCGACTCACCCAATGAGAGCATCACCGCCAAGTGCCTCATGGCTAAAGCCACCAACAAGGTAACCCCCAACATCAAAACTACCATCATTAATCATCCTTCTCCAACGGATAGCATTAATGAACTTGAGGGAACTAATGTGGAGGAGAATGAGTTTGAGACCTTTATGGGTAAACTCAAGGGCAAGTCCAAGAAGCACTTTGTTGCTCTCTTGGAACAATATGGTGAAGCCAATGACATGATCGACGCTCACGAAGATACCATCTCTAAGATGGAAGGGCATAGCCGTGACTATGCCGATGAGATTTCGGATCTTTCCAATGCTCTTGAGGAAGAGTGTGGTCTTCGTTTGGCTCTTGAGGAGTCACACAACGAAGATCATGCTAAATTAAAGAAAGATCTTGATCATGCTCGTGTTGTTTCTCGTGTGCTAAATTCCGAGAAGGCCGAACTTGGGGTTGATCTTGCTAGACTCAAAGAGGAGTTTGATATACTTGACAAGGCCCACAAGGCCTTGAAGGGTATTCACGCTAGTCTCAAGGAGTCTCATGATCAACTCCAAGTGAAGCTAACTAAGGAGAAAGCCACATTTCCTCATATGGTTTTAATTGATAATGCAAATGCTACTAACCCGTGTTGTGAGCATATACATCTTGTTGAGGAAAATGCTAAGTTGAAGGAGCAGCTTGAGAAAGGCCTTGTGTCATGTATACAAGGTGAGAAGAACCTCAACGACCTTTTGAGTAGTCAAAAGGAAGTCATGGCCAAGGAAGGGATTGGGTACGCACCCAAGCCCAAGAACAAGAAGAAGAATGACAAGGCCAAACGACCTCCCCCTCTCAAGCAAACTTTTGTGAAGGAGGGAGAGAGTGCATCCAAGGAGAAGAAGAACAATGCGAAGGGTGGCGGTGCCGAGAAGCGCAATGCCACCCCTCCAAACAAAGCCGGTGACTTTAATCCTTCTTATGTGTTATGCCGTGCTAGTGATGGGCATGTTTATGCCAAATTTGTTGGTTCTCCCTATGAACACATTGAATGGTATATTTGTGTTCCTAAGACCCTTGTTACTAACATCAAAGGACCCATTACAAAATGGGTACCTACAACCAAGCATTAATCTCTTGTAGGTGTTTGCTTCCGGTGGGGGATCATGGTTGCTCGATAGTGGAGCTACAAATCATATGACCGGAAGCAAGGACTTGGTGGTGGACGTGCACAAGATTTCCTCTATGCCCACCAATGTCGAATGGGGTGATGCCTCGTCCTCTAAGGTATTGGGACTCGGCAAGGTTGTCATTTCTCATGATCTCACGATCGAGAAGGTCATGCTTGTAGAGTCCCTTGCATCCAATTTACTTTCCGTTCGTCAACTTGCAATCATGGGCTTTGCCACCTTCTTTCATATTGATACCGTGGCCCTCTTGTGGAGCAAGACTCTTAAATTAGCCTTTGTTGGGCATGTCGAGAACGGTCTATATGTGATTAACTTTTTGGAGGGACCCACTAAGACCGTGACATGCCTAATGGCTAAAGTTGATGTGGGATGGCTTTGGCATCGCCGTCTGGCCCATGTCAATATGAGATCTTTGCAAAGTCTTCTCAAGGGGGACCATGTCCGTGGACTAACAAATGTTAGTTTTGCTAAAGATCGTGCTTGCAGTGCTTGTATCGAAGGAAAGCTACATGAGAAGGCTCACCCTCCCACGACTATCATTTACTCAAAGAGGCCTTTGGAGCTCCTTCACATGGATCTCTTTGGGCCTCCATCCTTCAATAGTCTTGGGGGTAGGAAGTATTGTTTGGTGATTGTGGATGACTACTCAAGATACACTTGGGTGTATTTCTTCAAGAGGAAGAGCGAGACCCAGGAAACCGGCATTGACTTTGCAAATGAAGCACAACGTCAACACAGTGCAAAGATCTTGACAATAAGAAGTGACAACGGCACCGAGTTCAAGAACTACACCTTGGATGAGCTTCTTAGTGATGAGGGGATCAAGCATCAATACTCCGCACCTTACACCCCTCAACAAAACGGTGTTGCAGAGAGGAAGAACCGGACATTGATGGATGCGGCAAGGACCATGATGGCGGAGTTCAAGTCTCCGTACAACTTTTGGGCCGAAGCCATCAACACCGCATGTCATGCATCCAATCGGCTCTACCTCCGCAAGGGCTTGAACAAGACTCCATATGAGATACTCACCGGTAACAAGCCCAACCTCAAGTACTTCCGGGTGTTCGGGTGTAAGTGTTTCATTCTCAAGAAAGGTGTTCGGTTGTCTAAATTTGAGGCTAGAGCTTATGAGGGCATATTTGTTGGTTATGCTACAAACTCTCATGCTTACCAGCATATCACACTTTGGTTCGGCGGTATTGTTGGATGAAGCGGCCCAGACAGACATTACGCGTATGCTTACGCGAGACTGGTTCTACTGACGTGCTTTGCACACAGGTGGTTGGCGGGTGTCAGTTTCTCCAACTTTAGTTGAACCGAGTGTGGCTACGCCCGGTCCTTGCGAAGGTTAAAACAGCACCAACTTGACAAACTATCGTTGTGGTTTTGATGTGTAGGTAAGAACGGTTCTTGCTCAGCCCGTAGCAGCCACGTAAAACTTGCAACAACAAAGTAGAGGATGTCTAACTTGTTTTTGCAGGGCATGTTGTGATGTGATATGGTCAAGACGTGATGAGATATAAGTTGTTGTATGAGATGATCATGTTTTGTTGAAGTTATCGGCAACCAGCAAAAGCCTTATGGTTATCTCTCTATTGCATAAGATGCAAGCGTCAAATAATTGCTTTACTTTATCGCTATGCGATAGGAATAGTTGCAAGAGCAATTGTTGGTGAGACAACCATGTGACGACACATTGATATAGATCAAGATGATGGAGATCATGGTGTCATACCATGACGATGGAGATCAGGACGATGCTTTGGAGATGGAGATCAAAGGCACAAGATGATGATGTCCATATTATGATTGCATGTGATGTTTATCTTTTATACATCTTATTTTGCTTAGTTCGACGGTAGCTTTATAAGATGATCTCTCACTAATTATCAAGGTACAAGTGTTCTCCCTGAGTATGCACCGTTGCGAAAGTTCTTCGTGCTGAGACACCACGTGATGATCGGGTGTGATAGGCTCTATGTTCAAATACAGCGGGTGCAAAACAATTGCACACGCGGAATACTCAGGTTAAACTTGACGAGCCTAGCATATAACAGATATGGCCTCGGAACACTGAGACCGAAAGGTCGAGCGTGAATCATATAGTAGATATGATCAACATAGTGATGTTCACCATTGAAACTACTCCATCTCACGTGATGATCAAACATGGTTTAGTTGATTTGGATCACGTGATCACTTAGAAGATTAGAGGGATGTCTTTCTAAGTGGGAGTTCTTAAGTAATATGATTAATTGAACTTAAATTTATCATGAACTTAGTCCTGGTAGTATTAGCATATCTATGTTGTAGATCAATAGCTCGCGTTTAGCTCCCCTATTTTATTTTTGATATGTTCCTAGAGAAAATTAAGTTGAAAGATGTTAGTAGCAATGATGCGGATTGGATCCGTGATCTGAGGATTATCCTCATTGCTGCACAGAAGAATTATGTCTTTGATGCACCGCTAGGTGACAAACCTATTGCAGGAGCAGATGCAGATTTTATGAATATTTGGCTAGCTCAATATGATGACTACTTGATAGTTTAGTGCACCATGCTTAAACGGCTTAGAATCGGGACTTGAAAGACGTTTTGAACGTCATGGACCATATGAGATGTTCCAGGAGTTGAAGTTAATATTTCAAGCAAATACCCGAGTTGAGAGATATGAAGTCTCCAACAAGTTCTATAGCTAAAAGATGGAGGAGAATAGCTCAAGCAGTGAGCATGTGCTCAGATTGTCTGGGTACTACAATCGCTTGAATCAAGTGGGAGTTAATCTTCCAGATAAAATAGTGATTGACAGAATTCTTGAGTCACCATCACCAAGTTAGTAGAACTTCGTGATGAACTATAATATGCAAGGGATAACAGAAACGATTCCAAGCTCTTCGTGATGCCGAAATCAATGAAGGTAGAAATCAAGAAAAGCATCAAGTGTTGATGGTAAACAAAACCACTAGTTTCAAGAAAAGGGCAAAGGGAAGAAGGAGAACTTCAAGAAGAATGGCAAGCAAGTTGCTGCTCAAGTGAAGAAGCCCAAGTCTGGTCCTAAGCCCAGAACTGAGTGCTTCTACTGCAAAGGGACTGGTCACTGGAAGCGGAACTACCCCAAGTAATTGGCGGATAAGAAGGATGGCAAAGTGAACATAGGTATATTTGATATACATGTTATTGATGTGTACTTTACTAGTGTTTATAGCAAGCCCTCAGTATTTGATATTAGTTCAGTTGCTAAGAACAGTAACTCGAAACGGGAGTTGCAGAATAAACAGAGATTAGTTAAGGGTGAAGTGACGATGTGTATTGGAAATGGTTCCAAGATTGATATGATCATAATCGCACACTCCCTATACTTTTGGGATTAGTGTTAAACCTAAAATAAATGTTATTTAGTGTTTGCGTTGAGCATGAATATGATTTGATCATGTTTATTGCAATACGGTTATTCATGTTAGTTAGAGAATAATTGTTGTTCTGTTTACATGAATAAAACCTTCTATGGTCATACACCCAATGAAAATGGTTTGTTGGATCTCGATCATGGTGATACACATATTCATAATATTGAAGCCAAAAGATGCAAAGTTAATAATGATAGTGCAACTTATTTGTGGCACTGCCATTTAGGTCATATTGGTTTAAAGCGCATGAAGAAAATCCATGTTGATGGGTTTTTGGAATCACTTGATTATGAATCAGTTGATGCTTGCGAACCATGCCTCATGGGCAAGATGACTAAGACTCCATTCTCCGGTACAATGGAGCAAGCAACAGATTTGATGGAAATCATACTTACTGATGTATGTGGTCCGATGAATATTGAGGCTTGTGGCAGGTATCATTATTTTCTGATCTTCACAGATGATTTGAGCAGATATGAGTATATCTACTTGATGAAACACAAGTCTGAAATATTTGAAAATTTCAAAGAATTTCAGAGTGAAGTGGAGAATCATCGTAACAAAAATAAAAGTTTCTACATATGATCGCAGAAGTAAAATATTTGAGTTATGAGTTTGGCCTTCAGTTAAAACAATGTGAAATAGTTTCACTACTCACGCCAACTGGAACACCACAGTGTAATGGTGTGTCCGAACATCATAACCGTACTTTATTAGATATGGTGCGATCTATGATGTCTCTTACCGATCTACCACCATCATTTTGGGGTTATGCATTAGAGACAGCTGCATTCACGTTAAATAGGGCACCATCTAAATCCGTTGAGATGACACCGTATGAACTATGGTTTGGCAAGAAACCTAAGCTGTTGTTTCTTAAAGTTTGAGGTTGCAATGCTTATGTGAAAAAGTTTCAACCTGATAAGCTCTAACCCAAATCGGAGAAGTGTGTCTTCATAGGATACCCAAAAGAAAATGTTGGGTACACCTTCTATCACAGATCCGAAGGCAATATATTCGTTGCTTTGAATGGATCCTTTCTAGAAAAGGAGTTTCTCTCGAAAGAAGTGAGTGGGAGGAAAGTAGAACTTGATGAGGTAACTGTACCTGCTCCCTTATTGGAAAGTAGTTCATCACAGAAATCTGTTCCTGTGACTACTACACCGATTAGTGAGGAAGCTAATGATGATGATCATGTAACTTCAGATCAAGTTACTACCGAACCTCGTAGATAAACCAGAGTGAGATCCGCACCAGAGTGGTACGGTAATCTTGTTCTGTGGGTCATGTTACTTGACCATGATGAGCCTACGAACTATGAGGAAGCGATGATGAGCCCAGATTCCGCGAAATGGCTTGAGGCCATGAAATCTGAGATGAGATCCATGTATGAGAACAAAGTATGGACTTTGATTGACTTGCCCAATGATCGGTGAGCCATTGAGATTAAATGGATCTTCAAGAGGAAGACGGACGCTGATAGTAGTGTTACTATCTACAAAGCTAGAATTGTCGCAAAAAGGTTTTCGACAAGTTCAAGGTGTTGACTACGATGAGAGTTTCTCACTCGTATCTATTCTTAAGTCTGTCCGAATCATGTTAGAATTGCCGCATTTTATGAAATCTGACAAATGGATAAAGAAAATTGCATTCCTTAATGGATTTATTAAATAAGAGTTGCATATGATGCAACCAGAAGGTTTTGTCAATCCTAAAGGTACTAACAAAATATGCAAGCTCCAGCGATCCATCTATGGACTGGTGCAAACATCTCGGAGTTGGGATATACGCTTTGATAAGTTGATCAAGCATATAGTTTTATACAGACTTGCGGTGAAGCCTGTATTTACAAGAAAGTGAGTGGGAGCACTACAACATTTATGATAAGTATATGTGAAAGACATATTGTTGATCGGAGATAATGTAGAATTATTCTGCAAAGCATAAAGGAATATTTGAAAGGAGTTTTTCAAAGAAAGACCTCGGTGAAGCTGCTTACATATTGAGCATCAAGATCTATAGAGATAGATCAAGATGATTGATAAGTTTTTTCAATGAGTACATACCTTGACAAGATTTTGAAGTAGTTCAAAATAGAACAGTCAAAGAAGAATTTCTTGCCTGTGTTACAAGGTGTGAAGTTGAGTAAGACTCAAAACCCGACCACGGCAGAAGATAGAGAGAGAATGAAAGCCATTCCCTATGCCTCAGCCATAGGTTCTATAAAGTATGCCATGCTATGTACCAGACCTATTGTATACCCTGTCCTGAGTTTGGCAAAGGAGTACAATAGTGATCTAGGAGTAGATCACTGGACATTGGTCAAAATTATCCTTAGTGGAATAAGGATATGTTTCTCGATTATGGAAGTGACAAAAGGTTTGTCGTAAAGGGTTACATCGATGCAAATTTTGACACTGATCCAAATGACTCTAAATCTCAATCTGGATACATATCGGAAGTGGGAGCAATTATCTAGAGTAGCTCTGTGCAGAGAATTGTTGACATAGAAATTTGCAAAATACTTACGGATCTGAATGTGGCAGACCCGTTGACTAAAATTCTCTCACAAGCAAAACATGATCACACCTCAGTACTCTTTGGGTGTTAATCACATAGCGATGTGAACTCGATTATTGACTCTAGTAAACCCTTTGGGTGTTGGTCACATGTCCATGTGAACTATGGGTGTTAATCACATGGTGATGTAAACTATTGATGTTAAATCCCATGGTGATGTGAACTAGATTATTGACTCTAGTGCAAGTGGGAGACTGAAGGAAATATGCCCTAGAGGCAATAATAAAGTTATTATATATTTCCTTATATCATGATAAATGTTTATTATTCATGCTAGAATTGTATTAACCGGAAACATAATACATGTGTGAATACATAGACAAACAGAGTGTCACTAGTATGCCTCTACTTGACTAGCTCGTTGATTAAAGATGGTTATGTTTCCTAACCATAGACATGAGTTTTCATTTGATTAACGGGATCACATCATTAGGAGAATGATGTGATTGACTTGACCCATTCCATTAGCATAGCACTTGATCGTTTAATTTGTTGCTATTGCTTTCTTCATGACTTATACATGTTCCTATGACTATGAGATTATGCAACTCCCGTTTACCAGAGGAACACTTTGTGTGCCACCAAACGTCACAACGTAACTGGGTGATTATAAAGGTGCTCTACAGGTGTCTCCGAAGGTACTTGTTGGGTTGGCATATTTCGAGATTAGGATTTGTCACTCCGATTGTCAGAGAGGTATCTCTGGGCCCTCTCGGTAATGCACATCACCTAAGCATTGCAACTAATGAGTTAGTTGCGAGATGATGTATTACGGAACGAGTAAAGAGACTTTCCGGTAACGAGATTGAACTAGGTATTGAGATGCCGATGATCAAATCTCGGGCAAGTAACATACCGATGACAAAGGGAACAACGTATGTTGTTATGCGGTCTGACCGATAAAGATCTTCGTGGAATATGTAGGAGCCAATATGAGCATCCAGGTTCCGCTATTGGTTATTGACTGGAGACGTGTCTCGGTCATGTCTACATAGTTCTTGAACTCGTAGGGTCCGCACGCTTAACGCTACGATGATAGTTATATTATGCGTTTTGATGTACCGAAGGAGTTTGGAGTCCCGGATGAGATCGGGGACATGACGAGGAGTCTCGAAATGGTCGAGCCGTAAAGATCGATATATTGGACGACTATACTCGGACATCGGAAAGGTTCCGAGTAATTCGGGTATTTTTCGGAGTACCGGAGAGTTACGGGAATTCCCCGGGGGGTATATGGGCCTTATTGGGCTTTAGGGGAAAGAGAGAGGAGAGGTTGGGTGCCCCCCAAGGCCTAGTCCGAATTGGAATAAGGGGAGGGGCTGCGCCCCCTCCTTCCTTCTCTTCTCCCTTCCCTTTCCTTGACTCCTACTCCTAGTACTTGGAAGGGGGGGAATCCTACTCGCGGTAGGAGTAGGACTCCTCCAGGGCGTGCCATAGGGGCCGTCCCTCTCCCCCCTCCTCCACTCCTTTATATACGTGGCCAAAGGGCACCCCATAGAGACAACAATTGATCTCTTGATCTCTTAGCCGTGTGCGGTGCCTCCCGCCACCATAATCCATCTCGATCATATCGTAGCGGTGCTTAGGCGAAGCCCTGCGTTGGTAGAACATCATCATCCTCACCACGCCGTCATGCTGACGAAACTCTCCCTCAACACTCGGCTGGATCGGAGTTCGAGGGACGTCATCGATTTGAACATGTGCAGAACTCGGAGGTGCCATGCATTCGGTACTTGATCGGTCGGATCATGAAGACATACGACTACATCAACCGCGGTGTGCTAACGCTTCCGCTTTCGATCTACGAGGGTATGTGGACACACTCTCCCCTCTCGTTGCTATGCATCACCATGATCTTGCATGTGCATAGGAAATTTTTTGAAATTACTATGTTCCCCAACATATTTAGCAACAAGCAAGATGCCCATGGGATTATCATTCGCAACAAGGCTCGTTTGGTAGCACAAGGCTACTCCCAAGTCGAGGGTATCGACTATGGTGAAACCTTTGCTCCCGTTCCTCATCTTGAATCCATTCGCATGTTGATTGCATATGCTTATCATCATAACTTTAAGTTACAACAAATGGATGTGAAGAGTGCTTTTCTTAATGGTCCCATTAATGAATTGGTTTATGTCAAGCAACCCCCCGGGTTCGAGGATCCCTACTTTCCCGATCATGTGTATCAACTCGATAAGGCACTCTATGGCCTTAACAAGCCCCATGTGCGTGGTATGACCACCTTACCGAGTTGTTACAAGACCGTGGTTTTGAAGTTGGGCTAATCGACCCCACTCTTTTTACTAAGAAGGTCAAAGGGGAGTTGTTTGTGTGCCAATTATATGTTGATGATATTATCTTTGGTTCCCCTAACAAAGCTTTCAATGAGGAATTTGCCGCTCTCATGACCTCAAAGTTCGAGATGTCTTCCTTGGGAGAGTTGAAGTTCTTTCTAGAGTTCGAGGTGAAGCAAAGAAGAGAAGGAACCTTCATCAACCAAGCCAAATATACTCAAGACATGCTCAAGAGATTCAAGCTAAGTGATGTCAAGCCGGCTTCCACTCCAATGCCCACCAAGTGCCAACTTGACATAGATCCCAATGGTAAAGCGGTGGATCAAAAGGTATATTGCTCCATGATAGGTTCCTTGCTTTACCTTTGTGCATCTAGACCGGATATCATGTTGAGTGTGGGAATTTGTGCACGGTTTCAAGCCGCATCTAAGGAAAGTCACTATGTGGCGGTCAAACGAATCTTTCGATATTTGGCTCATACCCCAAACTTTGGCCTATGGTACCCAAGAGGAGCAAACTTCAAGCTTGTAGGGTATTCGGATTCCGATTGGGCGGGAGACAAAGTGGATAGGAAGTCCACTTCCGGAGGGTTCCAATTTCTTGGTTGCTCTTTGGTAAGTTGGTCTTCCAAAAAGCAATGTTGTGTGTCTCTCTCGTCCACCGAAGCGGAGTATGTGGCGGCCGGTAGTTGTTGTGCACAACTCTTATGGATGAGGCAAACTTTAAAGGACTACGGTGTCATTTGTGACAAAGTGCCTCTTTGGTGTGACAATGAAAATGCCATCAAGATCTCTCTCAACCCGGTGCAACACTTCAAGACGAAGCATATTGAGATCCAGTATCACTTCATCCGGGATCACATTAGGCGAGGAGAGATCGAGCTCAACTATGTCAACACTCATGATAACCTTGCAGATATCTTCACGAAGCCCTTGGAGGAAGCAAGATTTCGCGAGTTAAGCAAGATTTCACGAAACCCTTGCACACCCCACCATACTCAACGTGTTGTCTTGTTTAGATGTAGGCATGGACATAGGGGGAGTGATGTTCTCTCAATGAACTCTCCCTCCCCCCATTATGCATAAATTGATCAAGTCTTTCACATTAGCCATGTTTGATGGTACTTGTGCTTCAAATATGAGTTTTAGTCATGGACCCAAGGATAATTCTTCGCGGTGCCATACCAATTGACTCAAACATAGGTGGCTCCGGCCACCGTCCTCTCTTCGGGAGGTTGGAGTTAGCTTTTTGTTCTTGTGTTGTTTTCTCTTGTTCTTTCTTTGCTCTTTGCGTTGGGTTATCCTAGGGTGTTGTTTCTCTCCTGTTTCATGCTCTTTCTTCCCCCCTTCGGATTGCACTCATTTGATCTTGGCTTGGGCATAGGTGGTCGGGCGGTACAACCGGGATCACGGGCGGTTCTACTGCTGGTACCTGGTTGTGCCGTCCCAATGGGTCTCCGTTCGGTGTTTGGGCGGTTCCACCGCTCAAACCCATGGTAACCTACGTCCGGTACTACCGGTGGACGCCGAGCGGTACTACCGCTGCCTTCCAAGCACCGGAAGTATTGCCTCCAACCACCGGTCTGTACCTGACGAGTGGTACAACCGCTCCCCGGAGCGATACTACCGGGGCGTGTCTACGGGCCTATATATACTCAACGGGGCTGAAGGGTTTTCTTTTTCCCTTCGCCCTCGTTCCTCTTCTCTGTGCCCTAGCCGCCGGCCCTCTTTGCCCCTGCCCCGGAGTGCGTCTCGCGCTTCGGATCCTTGGGCTCTCCATGGATTCTCTCCGTGGAAGCCTCCCGATCTCTTCCCATGGATGGTGGTAATGCCTCGTGTTCTTTGCTCCTAGATCTTTCTAGGGTTCTTCCTTTGTCTAGGGAATTACTTAACTTTCCGCGATTAGTGTTTGAACTATGGAGTAGAAGAGATCTTTGTTTGCCTCCTGTCTTGTTTGCAGCACTTAGAATTCGGAATATTACTTGTGTGATTAGTATGCCTCGGTTAGATCTATCTCCCCTGGTAGTGCCACTGTCAGCGGTTCTACCGCCCCTACGAGCGGTACAACCACTGGAGCGGTACTACCGGCAGAGGAACCGGTACAACCGGAGTATATCAACCACCCAGCACTGTTTTATCTTCTTTGTTGCCGCAACATGTTCCTTTTCTGCTTGTGTGTGCAATCCTCTCATCCTTGCTGGGTTTTGTGTGCTCTTTTCATGTGTGTGTTCAGGTGGCTCTAGTTCTCGCTCTGCTCCTCGCAAGACCAAGAAGAGGGCACGAAGGACCTTGCGCCCGGTTGTGTCTGATGATGAAGAAGAAGTTGTGATTCCCACCAAGCCCACTCGCCGTGAAAAGTCTGCAGCTGCTAAGCAATGTGTGGTTAGGCCGTTGCATCATTGGAAAGCCAAGGAATGGGAAGCCTTCCGATCGAAGAATCCATATGAGGTTCCCATTGCTCCTCGTTGGACCAACGTTTGGTTCCGAAATGAGATGCAAGTGCGGATTCTTCATGAACTCTTTGAGCACAACAAGAACAGATATGCCAAGCAGTGGACAATTGATCTTGACCATTGGAGGAACAACATGGTGTATTTTGGTGAGGCGCTGGCTCTCTGCGAGGAGTTTGATCTTGTCAAGCTCATGTCAGTCAACTATGACTTTGATGTTCAACTCATCCATCAGTTCTATGCCACGGTTCATTCTGGGGAAGATGACACGCGCACTCTCACCTTCATGTGTCGTGATGAATTGTTTCACGTTCTCTGGAGGGCATTCTGCAATGCTATTGGGTATGAGGATACCGTTCTGGAAGGAAGGGGTGGCATTCGTCCTCATGACTTTCCTGAGTCCATGCTTAAGGAGAAGCTTGCCCCTCTGTACATTCGGGGCCGTGGGATTATTGGAGAATCCAAGGATTTGGAGAAGGTCTATGACATCATGCACCGAGTGTTCCGCAATGTGCTCTTGGCCAAGGTGGGAAATCAAGATGAGATTCATGGTTATCTGGTTGATTTGATGGTTGCTATGAAGACCATGGTGGGGACAGGGGCAACGTTTGATGTGTCCAATTGGATGTGGCATGAGATGTACAACATGGTCATCTACCGTAAAGTCCCAATCTATGCTCCGTTTGTCATGTGCTTTCTGAACTCTGTGTGGGCTGTTCGTCGTCCTGGAGAGCTCCTCACTTCTCCAGACAACCTCACTGTTCATGAAGTCAAGCTCCTTAAGAAGAAGAAGCATGCCAAGCCTCGCTTCCTTGCCAATGCTCCTGAGGATGTCTATGCTACTTCTGACGACGAGGACTTTGAGATGGAGCCAGGGCCCAAGCCTTCATGGGTGGCCAAGCTCAATGCCAAGGTGAAGAAGACCTTTTGTCTCCAAGCTGACATCCAGAAGAGGATGTATGAGGCACATGTCAATGAGAAGCTTGCACGACGTCCCAAAATTGCAATGATGAAGCACCTCAACATGCCGGTTCAGAGTGGCTCTAAGAAGAGAATCACCCCGGAGGAGCGTTGGATATCTACCCATAGCACCTGGACTGATGATGAATCCCCTCCCCAGCCATCCTCCTCATTTGCAGCAGCTGACAATGCCATGGAAGAATCCGATCACGACGACGATGATGACTCTGATGATGAGGATCCAGATGCGACCGAGGAGTCAGAGGAGGACGCCTGAGCTTTGGGACGCTAGCTTCGCTCTTTTCCTTTTTGGTGTCTTGATGCCAAAGGGGGGGAGGGTTCTATAGGTCTCGGGGATTTGCATGGGTTTTTCTTTTTCTCGTTTTCTCGTGTTGGTCTTTGTTCGTGGACTTGTTTTGTTCCTTGCTGTGTGTGAGACTTGTCACTCATGTTACCTTTCCGTTCATCGGTCATTATCATTATTATTGCACTCTAAGTATTATATTGTCTCTCTTTTTTATGCTCAGAGTGGTGAGTCTATAAAATCTAGGGGGAGTCTAGTCTTGAAAGTGTGCCCATGCTTTCTAACAGCTAGTTCCTATGGGGCACATATTCAGGGGGAGTTCCGTCTAGATTTCATTGACTTATCTCTTGCAAATCATGTTGTTGTCATCATCCACCAAAAAGGGGGAGATTGAAAGGGCATTTTCCTACTTTATGTTTTGGATGATGATGACAACTCTTTATTGGTCTAATCGTGTGCTATATGTTTCAGGTTCTCGATGCTTAGGCTTACATCGGATTGCTATTGCCTCTCGTGGAAAAGATCGAAGACGTGTCCTCTACGCTTTTATTTTCTTTGGTCGTAGAGTACCCGTACTATCAAGAGGGAATCCTCATTAGGAAGCTCTGGGGGAATCTTTTCACGTACACTTTCCTCACCCCTCATTTGTCTTCCTCGGTTGTGAGAGAGAGTGTTCACCCTTTCTTTCCTTCTGTTTTCGGCTCTTCCCAGCGGTTGTACCGCCCCTGGAGCGGTTGTACCGCTGGACCTTGTCGCTCTCCAGCTTTTACCGAGCGGTTGTACCGCTGTCTCCGGGCGGTGGTAGCGCCACCTTGCTCAACAAAGGCTAGGGCGGTGGTTCCGACCATGCACCGCTCAAGGTTCTGTTTTGATACGGTCCTCGGGCGGTGGTAGCCCGGTTGATCCGGTTGATCCTCGTTGACCGGTACCACTGGTGGTCTGAGCGGTTCTTCCACTCAGAACTTCGCCATCCAGGAGCTCAAGGCCATGCGGTTGTTCCGGTCTTGCACCGCTCAAGTACCGGTCTCGTCTCTGTTCTGAGGCGGTAGTTGTGCGGTGGCTGGGCGGTTGGTCCGGTCATTTTTCTTAACCGGTACTACCGCCCAGTGGCCCGGTTGTACCGCCTGGTAGGGTTCTGCAGCTACACCATGAGTCCCGGTTGTACCAGGACAAGGACCGGTTGTACCGCTACGGGGCTGAAAACGCAGCAACGGCTGGATTTCTAGGGTTACTATATAAGAGTGTTTCTCCCACCTACCACTCTCACCTTTGACCTCTCTCACTCCACCATTAATGTACTTCAAGCTCTCTTGCCCGATCTCTCTCTCTAGCCACTCAAACTTGTTGATTTGCTAGGGATTGAAGGAGGAGACCTAGATCTACACTTCCACCAAAGGATATTTGCTTCCCCCATACTTTCTTGTGTGGATTTTGTTACTCTTGGGTGTTTGAGCACCCTAGACGGTTGAGGTCACCTTGGAGCCATATTCCATTGTGGTGAAGCTTCATGGTTTCGTTGGGAGCCTCCAATTAAGTTGTGGAGAGAGCCCCAACCTTGTTTGTAAAGGTTCGGTCGCCGCCTTCAAGGGCACCAATAGTGGAATCATGGCTCTCGCATTGTGTGAGGGCGTGAGGAGAATACGGTGGCCCTAGTGGCTTCTTGGGGAGCATTGTGCCTCCACACCGCTCCAACGGAGACGTACTTCCTCTCAAAGAGAAGGAACTTCAGCAACACATCCTCATATCCACCATCTCCACTCTTGGTTATCTCATGCCTTTACTTGTGCAAGCTTATTTGTATCATATCACTTGCTTGCTTGTGCTCCTATCCTTGTTGCATCATATAGGTTGCTCACCTAGTTGCATATCTAGACAACCTACTTTGAAGTTTAAATTGTTAAAGAAAAGCTAAAAATTGTTAGTTGCCTATTCACCCCCCCCTCTAGTCAACCTTATCGATCCTTTCAATGTTAGTATTTTTACAAAGTCTGTGATGCTGATATCTTTTGCACTTTTGCCATGCTTGTTTGAACCTGTTTAGTGTGTTTTAGCCATAGCTCAGTGTTCATGTTTTGTCAAGAATATCTTGCACATCACTGTCATATGCTTTGTTGCTATGTTGGGGTGCATTAGCTTAATTTCTTGTTGCATTCTAAGTGGCATCATGCTGTTAATCACATTTTTGCGTCATTCTTGTTTTGCTTGTCATTTGCAAACCGTGCATCCGTTTCCGGTGATCTTTATATCGATTTCAACCGAAATCATCTCATCTTTCTAGAGGCACACTTGGTTTTCCAAGTTGATGCCTTGATCATTCTTTCCCTTCCAGAGCACACATATGCATTGCACATCATATCTTGCATATCATGCCATGTATTGCATCATGTTGCTTGTGCATTGCACCGTAATTGATTGTTGTTCCATTGCTTGTGTTCTTGCTTTGGGTAGAGCTGGGAGACAATTACATGACCGAGGAACCTGTTGAGTATGCTAACGAGGATCAAGCTTTCGACAACTTTGAGAACTTTGCAGGCAAGATGACCATACCCTCGAAATCACTTCTATCTTTGCTTGCTAGTTGTTCGTTCTATCGTTATGTCACGCTACCTACCACTTGCTATATCATGCCTCCCATATTGCCATGTCAAGCCTCTAACCCACCTTTCCTAGCAAACCGTTGTTTGGCCATGTTACCGCTTTTGCTCTGCCCCTCATATAGCATTGCTAGTTGCAGGTGAAGTTGAAGTTTGTTCCATGTTGGAACATGGATATTGTTGGGATATCATTATTATATCTTTTTTACTTTAATGCATCTATATACTTGGTAAAGGGTGGAAGGCTCGGCCTTATGCCTAGTGTTTTGTTCCACTCTTGCCGCCCTAGTTTCCATCATACCGGTGTTATGTTCCTTGATTTTTGCGTTCCTTACGCGGTTGGGTGTTATGGGAACCCCTTGACAGTTCTCTTTGAATAAAACTCCTCCAGCAAGGCCCAACCTTGGTTTTAACATTTGCCACCTAAGCCCTTTCCCTTGGGTTCCGCAGACTCAAGGGTCATCTTTATTTTAAACCCCCGGGCCAGTGCTCCTCTGAGTGTTGGTCCAAAACAGAGCCACTTGCAGCGCCACCTCGGGGAAACTTGCGGGCTGGTTTTAGCTGTACGTAGTGTTCATCCGGTGTGCCCTGAGAACGAGATATGTGCAGCTCCTGTCGGGATTTGTCGGCACATCCGAGCGGTCTTGCTGGTCTTGTTTTACCATTGTCGAAACAACTTGTAACCGGGATTCTGACACTGATCGGGTCTTCCCGGGAGAAGGAATATCCTTCGTTGACCATGAGAGCTTGTGATGGGCTAAGTTGGGACACCCCTGCAGGGTATAAACTTTCGACAGCCATGCCCGCGGTTATGTGGCAGATGGGAATTTGTTAATATCCGGTTGTAGAGAACTTGACACTTGACTTAACTAAAATGAATCAACCACGTGTGTAGCCGTGATGGTCTCTTTCCGGCGGAGTCGAGGAAGTGAACACAGTCTTGTGTTATGCTTGAACGTAAGTAGCTTCAGGATCACTTCTAGTTTCTCGACCGTTGCGTTGCTTCTCTTCTCGCTCTTATTTGCGTATGTTAGCCACCATATATGCTTAGTGCTTGCTGCAACTCCACCTTACTACCTTCTCCTACCCATAAGCTTAAATAGTATTGATCTCGCAGGTGTGAGATTGCTGAGTCCTCGTGACTCACAGATACTTTCAAACAATTAATTGCAGGTGCCGATGATGCCAGTGCAGGTGATGCTACCGAACTCAAGTGGGAGTTCGACGAGGATTTAGATCGTTACTACGTTTCGTTTCCTGAAGATCAGTAGTGGAGCCCAGTTGGGATGATCTGGGATCTAGCATTTGGGGCTGTATTCCTTTATTTTGGTTCTGTAGTCGGACCTTTGATTGTACTTTGGATGATGTATGGATTATTTATGTTTTGTGTGAAGTGGCGATTGTAAGCTAACTCTTTATCCCTTTCTATTCAGTACATGGGATTGTGTGAAGATTACCCCTCTTGCGACAAACGTACCATGCGGCTATGCCTCTAAGTCGTGCCCCGACACGTGGGAGATATAGCCACATTGTGGGTGTTACATGCCATGCAAACATATTCCCTTTATTCTCTATCATCTGAACTTAACTGAAATACCAAAGTGTTGTGTCCTTCATCGGTTGTCTAAACATGTGAGAGATGGGTTGCCTGTGCAGCGGAAGAGTGATATGTTTGGATGGGGTTGGCAGGGCCATTGGAGAGAGAACGGTATAGTGCAATAACCATTAAATCCGTAGAAGTTGTTCATGTCGCAGAAAATGATCCCTTCTTGTTCGACGAGTTGATGAAGTGTCTGGACAACATAATAGCGTAGAAAAAGATTTCAGAGGAGGAACTTATAGGAAGTAGAAGGTATGCTATGCTTATGAAGGAGGCAAGTTAGGCGCAACAAATTGAGCCTGGTATTGGTGATCCTCAGAAAATTTCAACGAAGGGTGCACCTAATAAGGGACGGTCAAAGGGGGGCCCGACATTACAAAGAATGGTAGGCCAAAAGATTTCACAGAGAAGAAAAGTGGTCCTTTGTGCAGTCTGTGTAGTCTCCTAGGTCATAACAAGGCTACATGCCGTCTGAACGAGAAGTGAGGTGCTACCTTCTTATTTTGTTATGTTGCTAATTTGATTTCACTGACTATATTTTCTCACCCATTTCTTTATATTTTGTTCAGGAATCAGGCGTAGAGAAGTAGCTTGGCGAAGAATAAAAGTGGTCGCACGAGTCATGTCTGAATAATCTATGCTACTTTTTATTCGTACGTGTGTGCCAGAAAACTTAATAAGTGATTTGTTTATGTTTATTCAAAATATTTATGTAATAAATTTGTATTTTGTATTGTTATGTGAAATAGTTTATAGTTTGAAAATTCTGTTTATTTTGTTAGTTTTTGTTTGGTGATGATCACTGTATTTGTTCGTACCCGGCTGACCCGCGCGGCGATTTTGTTTCATGACGATGACATTGTATATGTTACTACCCGAGCTGACCAACGTGGCAAGAAAAAGTGTGCCCGGCCTGACCCGCATGGCATAAATTTTTCTGCCCGACCGGTACTAGATCGAGAGTTGGCGTTATTTCCGAGCCAAATCAAGTCGGACGGTGACTCGGGACAGCAAATACGCCAGGAAACGGCCCAGCAGTTGGGTCCAACGGGGCTGGGAGCTTTCAGAGGAGTTCAACGGCTATGCCAAGCCCGGCTATTTAAGATGCTCCTCACTCGCCCCCGCTTCCAAGGTGGGACTAAACACCTGAGTGGTGCCCCGCACGCGCGAGGGGAGGGGGCGTGGGCCAGGGAAGGGGGCGAGTGGTGGCGTGTCCCGTTGAGCCGAACTGGGCCGGCCGGTGACAACGCAGAAAACATCCTCGTGAGCCTCGTGGCCACCGCGTGCAGTGCGGGGCGTGATGGGGGCGCGATGTTTAGTCCCACCTCTGAAGCGAGGGGGGCACGAGGAGCGACTTAAATAGCTGCCTCCACGCACCCTTCTTAACTCCTCTATTATTACTCCCCACAACCCCGTTGGACCCCGTTTCTGGGTCCATTAGTGGGCTCAATCAGCCGCCCGAGTCACCTTCGGGCTTCATTTGGGTAGGTTTTGTATGCTACTACGGGCCCAACAGCGGTGGTTGGGCATTTGTTTTCTAACTTAATTTTTTGACATATAGCAGCGGCCGACCGCATTTCATATTTGTCTGTAAGGGTCATGGCGGCGTAATCATCACAGTATATACAGCATAAAAAATGCGAATATAACAAGTTGAAAAATCATCATCCACAATGATGCAAATAAGAGTGACATTGAAAAATAGATATTGTAGCAAATACCGACCACGCCACATTTATTTAGTTGCAAAACATGCAAAATCATGCCGCATTACAATAAAGAGATGTCTTAATATGAAAATTGTATCAAGTACCGACAATGACACGTTTATTCAGTGGAGATAATAACCAACACCCCATCCTCCGACTCATTTCTTCTCCATGATCTTGAGGATCTTCACTTTCACTATTTCCATTGTGTTGCATTCAGGAAAAAGTATTTCAGCTAGAATGCATCCCATTGAAAAATTAGGCTCAGCCTGGTAAAACTCAAATATCCAATCATCTCCATCCCAGTTTTCAACACATGTCACCATGAAAAGACCACAAGAGACTCTGCAACAAACCTTGAGTCAAGTATTGATGGATCAGAGAAGTGCATACTAATTCAACATTTGAACATACCCGTCCTCTTGTAACGGCATATCGTACTCCCTTATTAGCCACGAAGATACGTCAGGATGTTTTGTTCCAATAATGGAGTTCACGTCTGTCGTATCTTTAGCTATTTCTGCTCTCTGAAATAAAAATGTGAAATCCATATGAAGTATGTATCAAATTACTATATCTTGTTTTATGTAAATTTGTAAGCTTGCCAGCTTAGTAATCTTTGAAATAACTCTGTTTCTGCTTTTACCAGTAGAATTTAAAACTTGAAACTCTTTTTTCTTGTTGTGCATGACAACTGTTATCCAATGATTTTATTCCATATTAAAAGGAAAGTATGCCTACAACAAGGTTTATTCATGCTGGTGTACACATAGATAGTTATGTAGTACGAAGGATCATACTAAAATGAAGTACCTTATCTTTGACGTAATACTCTTCAGTAACTTTAGACACTATTTTAGTTTGGTTAGTGAAATGCTCCAGAACATGCTTCTTATTGTTCTTAACCTTTCCATCAGCACGAAGAATAAGTCAGTGGGACACCCAAGATGATAATATGTGATGATCAACACGTGGATTATGGGTCTGCATATGGTTGCAATAACTATTGATGACCTGAAAATATCATAACAACAGTACGACTATTACAAAATTAATAAAAATGACATGTACAACTTAATAAATTACTGCTAATACTTACACCGCCATGCAACCACTTCTTTGAAGTGATGGCTTGAAGCATATCAGGTGTACATGTTTCCCCACCAATTCCCTCATGTGCACCATAGTTTTCCTACAAAGCTTCTCCGAGTCTGCTAGTGTCTGGATATAAACCTTCACGACCTCTATGTGTTCCTCATTAATGTAATCCGTACTAATGAGAGCGTTCCTTATACCAAACAGACCTAAAATAGTAGCAAACAATTAGTTAATGAAGTGTGCATGCAAGGACAGAAATATCTAGCAATAATAAATAACCTAGCACTCACTTTTTTTAGACGTTTACGTCCACTGTTATGCTGGTAGGGTGAACGATAGTATTTTGACTCTTTCCGCTTGTGTTTCCCATCATGCTCCTTAGCGTGACTTTCCTTCACATTTTTCATATGGGTTTTCAGACTATCCATACTAATCTCCTCAGATTTATCGTCTCTAGACCCGTCTAACACTGTATTTATATTCTTGGGGTTGCAGTAAGAGCTAAAAAGTCATTTGTGTCTACGGTTGCTAGAGATGAATCGGGTGAATTATCATTCTCCTCAATCACGAAGGGGTCGGCTTTATCTCCTGCGCCGGGTGTATTGTGTTGCACACCTTTCTCACATGCGAACTTCTTCCCATTCCTACTGGTGAAGGATGCCTCCATCCTGTCCTCCATATCTTTTTTTGCAGGAGTTGATTTTACGCCTGTCCAATATTTTGGACCATACTTCCTCACCCAGTCTTCACTATGCTCCACAAACTCAACATCATCACGAAACCCCCTATTTGGCTTGAAGACTAGACCTTTCTTCTCCAGCTTCTCCACTACTATCTGCAATAACACATCGAAAGCATAAACTACATGCAAACATTATGAATAATCCCATGTAAATTGAAGTACACATCACTCATTACCTCAGCACATTTTCCAGGGAGAAGATGAAATTCTTTTTGCATATCTTTGACGCATTTCATCACTTAATCTAACTAGTGACACTCTATTTGTCTATGTATTCACACATGTATTATGTTTCCGGTTAATACAATTCTAGCATGAATAATAAACATTTATCATGATATAAGGAAATAAATAATAACTTTATTATTGCCTCTAGGGCATATTTCCTTCACTATATGATTCTAACTTATTGAAGAACAGAGAGCAACGAAGAAAAGTGCAGTACATTAAATCAAGGCCAAATGATACATTTCATGCATAAGCGAGCAGAAAAAAAAATGGTGTGTAACATTTTTATCCCTTCCAATAGAGAGACTCCTTGTATATTTTAACCAGTGATTACTTCTTGTTACACCAACTAAACATAGTTCTAAATGCTACCAACATTTTTTATGAAACAAAGGACAACAAAAATTAACTCCACTCGCATCGAAACTTCATGTCCTTTCAACTCTGAAATTCCAGAAAAGGTAAGCATACAATAATTTTATAGTGTATAATTATACTAAAGAAGAACATGCTATGTGTGTCATCAACGCAAGTTGGCATATTATCATTGAGAGCATATATTAGTACACAGTGTGATGATAATTGGAACTGGATGTGCTGTCAGCATGTCTTTCTCCTGGCGATATTAAACATCATGGTGCAACAAATTACAAATATTAGTGTTAACATAGGTTAATATATATTACTTATGTGTGCAGTTCAATATACTCTAAAAAAAGTTGAATTATTCCTAACTATCACCATCAGATCTAGGCAAATAAGCATTATAATCACAGCCTGAGCCAGAACTTAGGATTGAGGAGGGATTGGGAAACCCTCAAAGAAAGGAAGAAGCTCACCAAAACACAGTTACAGGCCCCAACTATCTCAACCTTGCGCTCAAAACGGCTTGAAAGAGTGATAAGGGATCAACAAGAGTGCCAGTCGCATAAAGCTTGTTCAGATTGCCAAGGCCCGGCTGCACCTGACAGCAAGACAAAAACTTGAAATTTGGAGTCCGAATGTGGTTAGACAAGCTGCAATAATCTCATATTGATTTTGATCCGACATATGCATTAAACATAGCATGGACCATGATTGAACAGAGCGACTGCTGCAAAATAAATGTATAACAAGAGCGGGCAGCATCAACATGTAATATACGTGTATTGTTATCTATGAGTGTTGTTGCTAGTGAACGCATACAGTTGCAGTTGCACTTCTGCAACCTAAAGGGCAAAGAAAAATCCAGTTGTTAACCCAAAGGACTGAAAAAATTCATTACAAAAGAAAAAAACAGCTTTCCTAAGTTCACTTGCTAGGTGAAAAAAATCAGCTATTATAAAAGTGAGCTCCAGATTTCGGCATGTATCATGCAGTTTTGTGTATATGGTTCACACATGAAAAAAGGATTTTGGCCAGTTCTAGGACATGGCATTTGTGGCCTGATAAAAGATTAGTTTGTGCTATCTTCAGGACAAAATGGGCACGTGAGTTACCAAACCAGAAGGGGAGGCCATGAGTATAGCTGGACTGAAACTTCTTGCTCGGTTGGAGCTTAATGAATCTGATCAATAGAAAATGATTTAATTATTTGAAATTAGTATACTAAAAAGGTACATTGCAGAAACAACAGATTAGCAAAATTCAATAATGCAAAACCGAACCCACCATAGGGGAAGCATACAAAGAAAATCATCGTATGAACCCTATTATCCTAATCCACCTACAGATCCAATTTATATGCATCATGCCATGGAATTTTCAAAAGCATGGCTGCAGCCGCTGGCAACGATGTTGACCCAATGGTGCTTGTGCGGGCGAAGTACATCACTGTTGGGCTTGTCGCCGGTGAGTTTTGCAACTCACCGCAGCCTCAGGTCGAGAAGGTCAAACCCTCGGGGTGGGATTGGATCCAGCTTCCCCGTAGCATCAGAAGTTCGAGTCCATCGCAATGATGTGTTGCGCGACAACGAAGGACGGAGGATGAGAGGAAGACCAGCGAGGAGGTATCGATAAGGAGAGGCAGCAAAAGCGACGTGGGCCAGTGATGTGTTGGCGGGTGCGAGGGGACATTGAGGACAGCGGCTAGCGCCATGCGCGAGAGCACGATGGCGCCTGCGGAGGAGCCGATCGAGCAGCGGGTGTGGCTGGCAGCTACTAACCCTAGCGTGTCGTGCTTTTGTTGACACAGAGACGTGGGTTGGATCTCATTCTTTTGCAACGCTTGGCCCATGTATGGGTGTGCGGGCAGGGACGAACCGACGACCATCAAAGAAGCGGTAAAAGAATCGGTAGCGGGGATGCCTTCGATCAATGGTACGTTGGGCAGGAACGAACGACGTACTAAGAGTAGAGATTAGGAAAGGTAACAATCAATGCGTTAGGAAAGCTAGGATTTTGATTTGATTTTTATGAAAATAAGGTTTTATTGTTTGGTAACGTGATATTATTACCTGCTTGTTTTTGACATGCCTAGTTAGGAAAGTTTAAAATTAGGATTTGGAATTGATTGTGATGAAACTAAATTTTATTGATTGGTAACGCGCTATCAGTTCCTGCCCGTTTATAACGTGTCTAGTTAGGAAACTTTAGAAAGATTAGGAAAGTTTTTATTCTGAGAGTAAAAAAATCAACGTGAGGAGATATGCTAATGGGATGTGAGACAAAAATAAACCAGACGAAAATAAATCAGACGAAATATAATCAGACGAAAATAAACCGTAGACGCAATCCTACCAACTCAGACATTAGGAGTAGAGATGTAGTGTCCCTGCTCGATGAAGACTCGTCTCTATTATCTTTCCTTTTTCGGGCACGGCCTATTCAATCTTGTGGTTAAAATTCTTCCTCCGCAATTTTTCCTTGTTGAGCAATTAATGTCTGTCTGTACTTCTCATTAAGTCATCAATCTATGACACGTTAAATCAATTTAAAATGCTCAACATTTAAATAGTACTCCCTCCCTCTAGGTGAGTAAGAGCATGCTTGGATACGTTTTAGTCTCATGACTAAAAGTAGTGGGACTAAAACTTGCTAGTCTCACCCATGCTTGGATCCAAATATTAAAGAGACTAAAATCTAGTTATTGAGCATTTATTATCCTCCAAACCCTCCAATCCAGAACTAAGGAGAGGAATTAAATGAGAAGAGAGAGAGCTAATACATATTTTAGTAGGTTTCCCATGACTAAAAGATTTTAGCCTCAAGACTAGTCCTAACCTCTCTTTAGTCAGGGGTGCTTGGAACTTTAGCCTCTAAAAGAGACTATTTTTAGTCAGACTAAAAATAGTCCCTTGTATCCAAGCACCCTCTAAGTCACCTTAGGAGTAGCAGCGCGACCTAGGTGGCTTTAGATTGGGCGATGAGGAGCATCGGGACGAGCTAAACTTGCAATCACAGCACCGGGTCAAAGGGAAACAAAATCAGCATTTAATCCCATACCTTTTCAGCTCTCCATGCAGGCCCATGTACGTGATTGCAGGCAAAACCGTCTTCAATCTCTTCCCTAATCAACGCATGGCCGCAATGCATGCAGTGGTCGTTCTCCTGCGGGCGCCACCTCTTCCTCCGCACGCCTCCTTTGGGCGAAAATTTTCAGTCCAAATCTGCCTCCCACATATCTTCTTCCTCCCCGCGCCTCCTTTAGCTCCAAATTTTTGGTTTTAGATGAACAACGCGGAACTGTGAAATACATCTATAAATAGGCTACCCGATGGCTGGGTTTGCAACATCTCGCATTCATCTTCCTCCTCCCGTCAATGGCGACGTTCGATCTCAATGAGCCACCACCAGTAGAGGAAATAGTGGAGGATGGAGTAGTTCGTGGTGGAGAGGACGTAGGCCGCCGTGGTGGGGAGAATGGAGGAAGCTGGCCGCCGCCACCAGATGCGCTGGTGGTAAGTGCTCGTGCTCGAGGCACAGCAGATGCCGTCGTCCTAGGTGGTCGCCGGCCGCCACCTCTAGGCATGGCAGGCCGTCCGCGTGGAGGCTTCTTCTGTACCAGCGGTGATACGTCGTGGGGGCTCCCACTGCTTGGCCTAGTTCATCGTCCTCGCGCCGTGTACACTCCAAGCATCGGCATTGCAGCGTCGGACACGCCACCGTCCGGCCTCCTTGGACGAACCATGCCAAGCTATGCGATAGGCACGGCAGGATTTGATCCTCAATGGCGCCCATCTTCTTCTCCACGACGCCAATCTACTCCTCCATGGCTCCCTTCCCCTTGGTGCGGATCTTCTCCGTGGCGCTGATCTCCTGCTCAACTACCATGGCGCGCACATCCTCCCTCATCTCCATCGAACCCATCTGGAGACCTTCCCCTTCCATGGCGAACAACCTCCTTTTTCTCTCCTACCCCGAACAGCCTCCTGCCATGGCTTATAAAGAAAGGAAAGAACCTCATGCATGGCATGCAGCTTTGTTGTCACACTTGAGAAGAGGAAAACAGGAGGGGAGGGGTTTCCATGGGGAGGAGAACGAGGCAACGGAAGGAAACGAGGAGGAAAGAGAGCGCTCGTGAATGAGCCTGGGAGGGGATCGAGGAGAATTCAATGTTACACGCCTTATGGTTTTTAGGAAAATCTGGATTTTGTAAGGTGACTTAGGGCCTGTTTGGTTTCAATAAGGTGACTTAAACCCAGTGACTTATAAGTCATGCCTGTTTGATTGTCACTTGACTTATAAGTCATCTGAGCACATCTTCTCACCTTGTTTATTTATCTAAGGAAAAGCCTTGTTTTAAACCGGATGATTTCCCTCACCGATCAGCCGCCTTCGCAGCCAGCCACGTGTCCACGTGGGGATTGCTGCTGTTTCCCTCGCGCACGCGCTGGCGCCGTTTTAGCTAACCCCTTTTTTTTTTTTTTTGCGGGTAATTTTAGCTAACCCCTGTGGCTACACAGCTAGTAGCTGCTACTAGTATGCCCTTAAAAAAAACTGCTACTACTACTAATCCCAGCGCATATGCATCCATGCATGGCTGCATGCGGCCGAACCGACACGCCAGGAGCCCAGGAAGATGCTCTGCTCTCTCTCTCATCTGCCGTCCACTGCCATTGGTTTTTATTCATTTTCTTTTACAGAGTGAATTACATTCTGGTTTAGAAAAGAAGTTGACTACATTTTTTGGGACGATTCTAAGTGTCTGATGCAACTATGATCCATGCTGCAACGTGTTTTTTTTCATGTGATATAAGTGTTTGGCTCGCCATGTTACATCAATGTAATATCATTTACTTTATTTTTTCTCTGACCAATATATATTTGTTTCGTCGGAAAGTCGGTGGTGTGGACGCTAAAAAGGGCGGTTGGCGCTACCGCATACACACGCCGTTATAAGACCGGTCGGCTATAAAGCCTAACGCGTGGCGCTGCGAGGCCTGGTCGATGCTGCAACTTTTGTTGGCCGATTTTTTTTTGGGGGCGCTAACGCGTGGCTCGGGACATTTAGCGGCGATCGCCGTTTTGCAACATGTCACGTTTCACTCGTCATTTGAAACATGACCCATGTCGCGCTCAGGAGGTTTGCAACAATGTGAGCGTTGCGAACATTCACCGCAACACAACATCGACAATGTTGCGGCCATCGCAACATGTCCATGTTGTAGTTGAAAATCTCCCAAGTTCTAGTTGTCCCGTACAACATCGCCCATGTTGCAATCGAACATTGCCAACATTGCGGTCGCCGCAACAATCCCATGTTGCAGCCCCATCTCCCATGTTGCACCCGTCACCACACGACATCGTCCATGTTGTGGTTGCAACATTGCCAACATTGCGGCCTTCGCAACATGTCATGCGTTGCAGTCACAACATCTCCCAAGTTGCACCCGTCGCCGCACAACTTCTCGTGCGTTGCAGCCCCAACATATCATTGGCATAGTTGCTACAGGGTGGTGTTGTGAATCAGGAGACTCATATTTCATAGCAGCATGGGCACCCTTGCACAAGCACGCCGTCCTCACATGTTGTCTTAGAGCATTATGTGCCACCCCCAGCGACGCCTTGCAGCAGCTGGTGCCCCCTCTTAGCACCGAATGAAGCTACAAGAACGGTGACGTTGTGTTCGAACGCTCGAACATTTCAAGGTAGTCTTCTGACACTCAAGGTCAGCCGCCCCGCCGGTGATGTTTTTGTTCCTGCAAAGCCATACGATCATGCCGCAAAGCCAAGCGCGACGTTACAAAACTTGTTGCCGCTATTGATAATAATCATTTCCCAACCTTTTTATTGTTACGATCACTAAAAAAATGTTTCATTTCAAATTTTAGTAAATTTTTTGGGTGTACCATATTTTTTTCTAAATATCAAAATATTTTTTAATCATGTGTGTGTGCGTGCTTTTGGTTGCAATTGCCGGTGGGTTTTACTACAAATCTACACCATTTTTTTCTTCTGATTCTTATCTCCTTTCTAAATGTAACTCGGCAATAGAGTTCGACGTGCAAAAGAGCGCACAACTGCACACACCATAGACTATGCAGCGTGACCCTCACAGGCAAGTTCTGCTTTCCTAATCATATCCGGTCCATGTACGTACTGAGCGGTCAAACCCATGTGATGGTCAAATCAAACGGTTGGCTACGTCGTAAATCGACGGCTAGCGAGGCGGATGATATTTCGCTATTATCATCCGGTTGATGGGTAGCAGCGGCCTTTATCTAAAGGTGGTGGGGCCCATGCAAAAGGGGGTGACTTATAAGTTTTAAGTTTGGGTAGAGCAACTTATGACTTATAAGTTAAGGTGACTTATAAGTTAGGTCTGTTTGGCAAAATAAGTCATTTTTTGCAGTTTTTGACTTATAAGTTGGTGATTTATTTGAAACCAAATAGAGCCTTACTCACCTAGACGGAGGGAGTACCATAAGTGCATGCAGTACAAACCATTAATACTTACCTTCCCATTATCGCGGCCATATGATGTGTCGTACGCGTCACGCTTCTTAGCCTTATCTTCCGACCAATTAAGCATCAACGGATATTCATGAGCCAGTGGCTGCACTTTCTCCCAAAACAAGTATTGCATGAACATGAATAATATTAGGAATCTTTTTTGACAAACTATAGTTGGAAAGAGAAAATATAACGTAAATTTTGTAAGATTTGACACCGTCTTTGTGATGCCATCAACGCAAACGCGTAAAGTAAACGCATTCCAATGAAATGCTTTGATGGCCTTCACATCCTCCACTAACTTGTAATAAGCATTAGGAACTTCTTTCGTGGAGTGCGGTGCAAGAACCGTGCCTAGAAGAACCAACACAATTTTACACAGGAAATCATCATCATACGTGCCACTAGTAACGGTGTTCTCAATCAGCTGGTCTATCATTATTTCACCCGTACTGGAATCTAGAAAACGACTAGGCACCTTCACCTCCGCCTTTAACCCCCCTTTACCTAGCACTTTCATGGCATCTTTGCCCTTGTTCTCTAGCCCAAAAAAGTCAAACACATCTTCAGTGCACAATGATATCGCAACATTTTTTGATGGCATAATGAACCTTTTTGTGTCCAAGGCATATGATTGAATTATGAATTTCAGCAAACACTTTTGCATGACCACACTAGGAATCATCAACATTTTTTCCAATCTAGTGCTTGCAAAACGCTTTTTCTGCCTAGAGTTCAGTTTGCTGACCAACAAAGACCACTTCTCAACACAACAATATATCTCTCCATACTCGTCCATCACTACGAATAGAAGCAACAAAATATTAGCTACTTTACATGCCTACATGACAAACATGATGAATGCACAGTGCGTTCGAAAAAAAACTTACCTCGTGCCATGGGATCGGGGGCCGGCCATGAGGGACGACGGCGTGCTGGGGAACGGTGGCGTTACAGACAATGGACGGCGTGCTGGGGAACGGTGGCGTTACAGACAATGGACGGCGTGCTGGGGAACGGAGACAGTGGACGGCGGTGTTGCAGACAGTGGATTGCGAACGGCGGCGTGAGTGATGGGGCAGGGTCAGGGCGTCGGAGTGATGTGGCCTCGGGGGCATCAGCGGTAGATGGCGTTCGGGGCAGATGGCGTCGGGGGGCTGCTACCTCTTGAGCACTGCGTTGGTTTTCCCTTGAAGAGGAAAGGGTGATGCAGTAGAGCAGCGTAAGTATTTCTCTCAGTTTTTGTGAACCAAGGTATCAATCCAGTAGGAGGCCATGGACGAGTCCCTCGCACCTACACAAACAAATAAACTCCTCGCAACGAACGTGATAAAGGAGTTGTCAATCCCTTCACAGTCACCTACGAGAGTGAGATCTGATAGATATGATAAGATAATATTTTTGGTATTTTTATGATAAAGAGAAATAAAGATGCAAGTAAAATAAATGGCAGAGGAAATAACTAAGTATTGGAAGATTAATATGATGGAAAATAGACCCGGGGGCCATAGGTTTCACTAGAGGCTTCTCTCGAGAGCATAAGTATTACAGTGGGTGAACAAATTACTGTTGAGCAATTGACAGAATTGAGCATAGTTATGAGAATATCTAGGTATGATCATGTATATAGGCATCACGTTCGAGACAAGTAGACCGACTCCTGCCTGCATCTACTACTATTACTCCACACATCGACCGCTATCCAGCATGCATCTAGAGTATTAAGTTCAAGAGAATAGAGTAACGCTTTAAGCAAGATAACATGATGTAGAGGGATAAACTCATGTAATATGATATAAACCCCATCTTGTTATCCTCAATGGCAACAACACAATACGTGCCTTGCTGCCCCTACTGTCACTGGGAAAGGACACCGCAAGATTGAACCCAAAGCTAAGCACTTCTCCCATTGCAAGAAAGATCAATCTAGTACGCCAAACCAAACTGATAATTCGAAGAGACTTGCAAAGATAACCAATCATACATAAAAGAATTCAGAGAAGATTCAAATATTGTTCATAGATAAACTTGATCATAAACCCACAATTCATCGATCTCAACAAACACACCGCAAAAGAAGATTACACCGCTCTCGAGAGAAGCAACTAGTGAATCTTATGGCCCCCGGGTCTATTTTCCATCATATTAATCTTCCGTCAACAAGCTATTTCCTTTTCCGTTTATTTTGCTTTCTTTACTTTGCATCTTTATCATAAAAATACCAAAAAAAACTATCTTATCATATCTATCAGATCTCACTTTCGTAAGCGACCCTGAAGGGATTGACAACCCCGTTATTGCATTGGTTGCGAGGATTTTATTTGTTTATGTAGGTGCGAGGGACTCATGCGTGGCCTCCTACTAAATTGATACCTTGGTTCTCAAAAACTGAGGGAAATACTTACGCTACTTTGCTGCATCACCCTTTCCTCTTCAAGTGAAAACCAACGCAGTGCTCAAGAGGTAGCAAGAAGGATTTCTGGCGCCGTTGCCGGGGAGGCTTACGCAAGGTCAAGTCAAGACTTGGACTCCTGACAACGAGCCATTTCTGGCGCCGTTGCCGGGGAGTCTATGCAAAAATCAACATACCAAGTACACATCACAAACCCTTATCTCCCGCATTATATTATTTGCCATTTGCCTCTCGTTTTCCTCTCCCCCACTTCACCCTTGCCATTTTATCCGCCCTCTCTCTCTGTCCTCCTCCTCTTTCTCTATTTGCCTCTTTTTGCTTGTCTCTTGTTTGCCTATGTGTTGGATTGCTTGCTTGTCGTTATGGCTAGTCCCCTATCTTCTCCGTTGTCTCCCGAAAATGAAGTTCTTAATTTTAAGCAAAGGGAAGGAGAAAATCTAAAAGATGCTTGGTATAGAATTTGCAATGCTCAAAATAGATCTACCAGAAAGCAATCTACTTCCGTTCTTCTCCGCAATTTTTATGTAGGCACTACTCCTTGGCACAGATATGTCCTTGATACCATTACCGGATGGAATTTCTTGGGTAGCCACACTTTTGATTCCTATAATGCTATGATAGATTTGTTTGGCTCACCCCCTCTATTGGTCCATGGAACTATGTTAACTTTGGGGCATATAATGCAAAAACTTGAAATTATTGAAAATAAAGTTACTACCGTAGAGTTAATTGAAAATTTGGATAAAAAGATCCACAACCAAATTACTCAATATGGATCTAAAGTAGGAGTCACTTTGAAAAATATTAAGGAGAAGGAACCCATAGTTAATGAAAGAATAAATCGGGATTCCTCTAGAATCGATAAACTTGAGGGTATCATTACCAACTTGGGAACCGCTTTTTCTTCCATAAAGAATACTCCAAATTCTCCAACTAAAATTACCAATCTTATGTATGTTCCTAAAAATAAGGGTGAATCTTCTAGTAAGGAAACTGCGGATCTCAAATCTATAAGTATTCATCCCAATCTTTTGGCTATCATTAAGGAACCGTTTGCTACTAATGATTGTTTCAGTTTTGTACCTAGAAGTTTGATAATTGATAAAAGGAAAGAAACTCTTAAGGGTGATAGATGTCTTATTGAAGAATTACCAACTAGAGATACCTAGATCCATCCTTGCTTTTATGCCTAGCTAGCGGCGTTAAACGATAACGCTTGTTGGGAGGCAACCCAATTTTATTTTTATTCCTTACTTTTTACTCCTGTTTAGTAATAAATAATTTATCTAGCCTCTTTTTTGGTTGTGTTTTTTGTGTTTAATTAGTGTTTGTGCAAAGTAGAACCGTTGGGAAGACTTGAGGAAAAGTCTTTTTAATCTTGCTGTAAAAAACAGAAACCTTAGCGCTCACGAGAATTTCTGCCATTTTTATTTGGAAAGTGCTATTTAGTTAATTATTTTTGCAGGTGATTAATAGATAAATTCCTCACGTCCAGAAATTTATTGTAGAATTTTTGGGGTTCCAGAACTTGTGTTAGCTACAGATTACTACAGACTTTTCTGTTTTTGACAGATTCTGTTTTTCGTGTGTTGTTTGCTTATTTTGATGAATCTATGGCTAGTAAAATAGTTTATAAACCATAGAGAAGTTGGAATACAGTAGGTTTAACACCAATATAAATAAAAAAATGAGTTCATGACAGTAACTTGAAGTGGTGTTTTGTTTTCTTTCGCTGATAGAGGTCACGAGATTTTCTACTTTAAGTTTTGTGTTGTGAAGTTTTCAAGTTATGGGTGAAATATTTGATGGATTATGGAACAAGGAGTGGAAAGAGCCTAAGCTTGGGGATGCCCATGGCACCCCAAGATAATCTAAGGACACCTAAAAGCCCAAGCTTGGGGATGCCCCGGAAGGCATCCCCTCTTTCGTCTACTTCCATCGGTAACTTTACTTGGAGCTATATTTTTATTTACCACATGATATGTGTTTTGCTTGGAGCGTCTTGTATTATTTGAGTCTTTATTTGTTTGTTTTCCACAATAATCCTTGATGTACACACCTTTTGAGAGAGACACACATGATTCAGAAATTGTTAGAATACTCTATGTGCTTCGCTTATATCTTTTGAGTTATATAGGTTTTTTCTCTAGTGCTTCACTTATATCTTTTAGAGCACGGTGGTGGATTTGTTTTATAGAAGCTATTGTTCTCTCATGCTTCACTTAGATTATTTTGAGAGTCCTACAAAACAGCATGGTAATTTGCTTTAATTATGTTAGGCATTCAAGATTAATAAAAAATTTCTTATGAGTGTGTTGAATACTATGAGAAGTTTGATACTTGATAATTGTTTTGAGATATGGAGATGGTGATATTAGATTCGTGCTAGTTGAGTAGTTGTGAATTTGAGAAATGCTTGTGTCGAGGTTTCTGATTCTCGTAGCATGCACGTATGGTGAACCGTTATGTGATGAAGTCGGAGCATGATTTATTTATTGATTGTCTTCCTTACGAGTGGCGGTCGGGGACGAGCGATGGTCTTTTCCTACCAATCTATCCCCTAGGAGCATGCGCGTAGTACTTTCCTTCGATACCTAATAGATTTTTGCAATAAGTATGTGAGTTCTTTATGACTAATGTTGAGTCCATGGATTATACACACTCTCACCCTTCCACCATTGCTAGCCTCTCTAATACCGCGCACCTTCCGCCGGTATCATACACCCACCATATACCTTCCTCAAAACAGCCACCATACCTACCTATCATGGCATTTCCATAACCATTCCGAGATATATTGCCATGCAACTTTCCACCGTTCCATTTACTATGACACGCTCCATCATTGTCATATTGCTCTGCATGATCATGTAGTTGACATTGTATTTGTGGCAAATCCACCATTCATAATTCTTTCATACATGTCACTCTTGATTCATTGCATATCCCGGTACATCGCCGGAGGCATTCACATAGTCATATATTGTTCTAAGTATTAAGTCGTAAGTAAATAAAAGTGTGATGATCATCATTTTAGAGCATTGTCCCAAGTGAGGAAATGATGATGGAGATTATGATTCCCCCACAAGTCGGGATGAGACTCCGGACTAAATAAAAAAGGAGGCCATAAAAAAAGAGAAAAGGCCCAAATAAAAAAATGAGAGAAAAAGAGAGAAGGGACAATGCTACTATCCTTTTACCACAATTGTGCTTCAAAGTAGCACCATGATCTTCATGATAGAGAGTCTCCTATGATATCACTTTCATATACTAGTGGGAATTTTTCATTATAGAACTTGGCTTGTATATTTCAATGATGGGCTTCCTCAAAATGCCTTAGGTCTTCGTGAGCAAGCGAGTTGGTTGCACACCCACTTAGTTTAAGTTTGAGCTTTCATACACTTATAGCTCTAGTGCATCTGTTGCATGACAATCCCTACTCACTCACATTGATATCTATTAATGGGAATCTCCATAGCCTGTTGATACACCTAATTGATGTGAGACTATCTTCTCCCTTTTTGTCTTTTCCACAACCACCATTCTATTCCACATATAGTGCTATGTCCATGGCTCACGCTCATGTATTGCGTGAAGATTGAAAAAGTTTGAGAACACCAAAAGTATGAAACAATTTCTTGGCTTGTCATCGGGGTTGTGCATGATTTAAATATTTTGTGTGGTGAAGATGGAGCATAGCCAGACTATATGATTTTGTAGGGATAACTTTCTTTGGCCATGTTATTTTGAAGAGACATAATTGCTTAGTTAGTATGCTTGAAGTATTATTATTTCTATGTCAATATTGAACTTTTGTCTTGAATCTTTCGGATATGAATATTCATACCACAATTAAGAGAATTACATTAAAATTATGCCAAGTAGCATTCCGCATCAAAAATTCTGTTTTTATCATTTACCTACTCGAGGACGAGCAGGAATTAAGCTTGGGGATGCTTGATACGTCTCCAACGTATCTATAATTTTTGATTGTTTCATGCTATATTATATCCTGTTTTGGACATTATTGGGCTTTATTATACAATTTTATATTATTTCTGGGACTAACCTATTAACCGGAGGCCCAACCCAAAATTGCTATTTTTTTTGTCTATTTTAGGGTTTCGTAGAAAAAGAATATCAAACGGAGTCCAAACGGAATGAAACTTTTAGGAACGTGATTTTCGGAACGAACATGATCCAGAGGACTTGGACCCTACGTCAAGAAAGCAACCAGGAGGGCACGAGGTAGGGGGCGCGCCTACCTCCCCAGGCGCGCCCTCCACCCTCGTGGAGCCCACGTCGCTCCACCGACGTACTTCTTCCTCCTATATATACGTACGTACCCCCAAACTACCAGATACGGAGAAAAAACCCTAGTTCCACCGCCGTAACTTTCTGTATCCATGAGATCCCATCTTGGGGCCTTTTCTGGAGCTCCGCCGGAGGGGCATCGATCATGGAGGGCTTCTACATCAACACCACAGCCTCTCCGATGAAGTGTGAGTAGTTTACTTCAGACCTTCGGGTCCATAGTTATTAGCTAGATGGCTTCTTCTCTCTTTTTGGATCTCAATACAAAGTTCTCCCCCTCTCTTGTGGAGATCTATTCAATGTAATCTTCTTTTGCGGTGTGTTTGTTGAGACCGATGAATTGTGGGTTTATGATCAAGTTTATCTATGAACAATATTTGAATCTTCTCTGAATTCTTTTATGTATGATTGGTTATCTTTGCAAGTCTCTTCGAATTATCAGTTTGGTTTGGCCTACTAGATTGATCTTTCTTGCAATGGGAGAAGTGCTTAGCTTTGGGTTCAATCATGCAGTGTCCTTTCCCAGTGATAGTAGGGGCAGCAAGGCACGTATTGTATTGTTGCCATCGAGGATAACAAGATGGGGTTTATTTCATATTGCATGAGTTTATCCCTCTACATCATGTCATCTTCCTTAAAAGTTACTCTGTTCTTCTGAACTTAATACTCTAGATGCATGCTGGATAGCGGTGAATGTGTGGAGTAATAGTAGTAGATGCAGGGAGGAGTCGATCTATTTGTCTCGGACGTGATGCCTATATACATGATCATACCTAGATATTCTCATAACTATGCTCAATTCTCTCAATTGCTCAACAGTAATTTGTTTACCCGCCATAATACTTATGCTCTTGAGAGAAGCCACTAGTGAAACCTATGGTCCCCGGGTCTATTTTCCATCATATTAATCTTCCGTCAACCAGCTATTTCATTTTCCGTTTATTTTGCTTTCTTTACTTTGCATCTTTATCATAAAAATACCAAAAATATTATCTTATCATATCTATATCAGATCTCACTTTCATAAGTGACCGTGAAGGGATTGACAACCCCTTTATTGTGTTGGTTGCGAGGATTTTATTTGTTTGTGTAGGAACGAGGGACTCGTGTGTGGCCTCCTACTGGATTGATACCTTGGTTCTCAAAAACCGAGGGAAATAATTATGCTACTTTGCTGCATCACCATTTCCTCTTCAAGGGAAAACCAACGCAGTGCTCAAGAGGTAGCAATAAGGCGGCGTGGAGTGGCAATCATGGATGCAGCGTCGACTAGGGATTTGACCCCCGATGGACATGCATGTATATGCCGGACCCATCCATTAATTGCGTTGGCTTTTAAAAAAACATTATCGCAAGTACATTAATTGATAAGTATGTTTTTTTGAGTCTGCCAAATGCCTCGAAACATTTTCCACACATTGGCATCACCATTGACAGCACCCACGCCAATTTGCATATTTTTCTGACGCTCGATGCATTTCCTAGGATTTCCCGGTGAAAAAACCGTAAAACACTAGCCGTACGTGACTCAACGTTCGTTTTGTGTCCGTTTTTGTTCCAACCTTGCGTGGGGGCCTACGTCGGCCATGCACACACCCTCGTAACAATTGGTTTCATTTCTTGCATGCGATCACGTAACCCTAGTGCAACCAGCTCCGTTTCGGTCTGCCAAATGGCCCAAAACTTTTGTTGGAAATATGCCCTAGAGGTAATAATAAAATGGTTATTATTATATCTCTTTGTTCATGATAATTGTCTATTGTTCATGCTATAATTGTGTTATCCGGAAATCGTAATACATGTGTGAATACATAGACCACAACACGTCCCTAGTGAGCCTCTAGTTTACTAGCTCGTTGATCAAAAGATAGTCATGGTTTCCTGACTATGGACATTGGATGTCATTGATAACGGGATCACATCATTAGGAGAATGATGTGATGGACAAGACCCAATCCTAAGCATAGCTCAAAGATCGTGTAGTTCGTTTGCTGTAGCTTTTCCGAATGTCAAGTATCATTTCCTTAGACCATGAGATTGTGCAACTCCTGGATACCGTAGGAGTGCCTTGGGTGTGCCAAACATCACAACGTAACTGGGTGACTATAAAGGTACATTACAGGTATCTCCGAAAGTATCTGTTGGGTTGGCACGAATCGAGACTGGGATTTGTCACTCCGTATGACGGAGAGGTATCTCTGGGCCCACTCGGTAATGCATCATCATAATGAGCTCAATGTGACCAAGTGGTTGATCACGGGATCATGCATTACGGCACGAGTAAAGTGACTTGCCGGTAACGAGATTGAACGAGGTATTGGGATACCGACGATCGAGTCTCGGGCAAGTAACGTACCGATTGACAAAGGGAATTGTATACAGATTGATTGAATCCTCGACATCGTGGTTCATCCGATGAGATCATCGTGGAGCATGTGGGAGCCAACATGGGTATCCAGATCCCGCTGTTGGTTATTGACCGGAGAGGCGTCTCGGTCATGTCTGCATGTCTCCCGAACCCGTAGGGTCTACACACTTAAGGTTCGGTGACGCTAGGGTTGTAGAGATATTAGTATGCAGTAACCCGAAAGTTGTTCGGAGTCCCGGATGAGATCCCGGACGTCACGAGGAGTTCCAGAATGGTCCGGAGGTAAAGATTTATATATGGGAAGTCAAGTTTTGGCCATCGGGAAGGTTTCGGGGGTTACCGGTATTGTACTGGGACCACCGGAAGGGTCCCGGGGGTCCACCGGGTGGGGCCACCTATCCCGGAGGGCCCCATGGGCTGAATTGGGTGGGGAACCAGCCCCTAGTGGGCTGGTGCGCCCCCCTTGGGTCTGCCCTGCGCCTAGGGTTGGGAAACCCTAGGGGTGGGGGCGCCCCCCACTTGGCTTGGGGGGAAGCCACCCTTGGCCGCCGCCCCCTTGGAGATCCATCTCCCTAGGGCCGGCGCCCCCCCAAGGCCCCTATATAAAGAGGGGGGAGGGAGGGCAGCCGCACCCCTTGCTCTTGGCGCCTCCCTCTCCCTCCGTAACACCTCTCCTCCCCGCTTGCGCTTGGCGAAGCCCTGCCGGGATCCTGCTGCATCCACCACCACGCCGTCGTGCTGCTGGATCTTCATCAACCTCTCCTTCCCCCTTGCTGGATCAAGAAGGAGGAGACGTCTTCCTAACCGTACGTGTGTTGAACGCGGAGGTGCCGTCCGTTCGGCACTAGGTCATCGGTGATTTGAATCACGTCGAGTACGACTCCATCAACCCTGTTCTCTTGAACGCTTCCGCGCGCGATCTACAAGGGTATGTAGATGCACTCCTCTCTCCCTCGTTGCTAGATGACTCCATAGATTGATCTTGGTGATGCGTAGAAAATTTTAAAATTCTGCTACGTTCCCCAACAGTGGCATCATGAGCTAGGTCTATGCGTAGTTACTATGCACGAGTAGAACACAAAGCAGTTGTGGGCGTCGATATTGTCAATTTGCTTGCCGTTACTAGTCTTATCTTGATTCGGCGGCATCGTGGGATGAAGCGGCCCGGACCGACCTTACACGTACGCTTACGTGAGACTGGTTCCACCGACTGACATGCACTAGTTGCATAAGGTGGCTGGCGGGTGTCTGTCTCTCCCACTTTAGTCGGATCGGATTCGATGAACAGGGTCCTTATGAAGGGTAAATAGAAATTGGCAATTCACGTTGTGGTTTTGGCGTAGGTAAGAAACGTTCTTGCTAGAAACCTATAGCAGCCACGTAAAAACTTGCAACAACAATTAGAGGACGTCTAACTTGTTTTTGCAGCAAGTGTTTTGTGATGTGATATGGCCAAAGGATGTGATGAATGATATATGTGATGTATGAGATGATCATGTTCTTGTAATAGGAATCACGACTTGCATGTCGATGAGTATGACAACCGGCAGGAGCCATAGGAGTTGTCTTTATTTATTTATGACCTGCGTGTCAACATAAACGTCATGTAATTACTTTACTTTATTGCTAAAGCGTTAGCCATAGTAGTAGAAGTAATAGATGACGAGACAACTTCAAGAAGACACGATGATGGAGATCATGATGATGGAGATCATGGTGTCATGCCGGTGACAACGATGATCATGGAGCCCCGAAGATGGAGATCAAAAGGAGCAAATGATATTGGCCATATCATGTCACTATTTGATTGCATGTGATGTTTATCATGTTTTACATCTTATTTGCTTAGAACGACGGTAGCTTAAATAAGATGATCCCTCGTAATAATTTCAAGAAAGTGTTCCCCCTAACTGTGCACCGTTGCGAAGGTTCGTTGTTTCGAAGCACCACGTGATGATCGGGTGTGATAGATTCTAACGTTCGAATACAACGGGTGTAAGCCAGATTTACACACGCAATACACTTAGGTTGACTTGACGAGCCTAGCATGTACAGACATGGCCTCGGAACACGGAAGACCGAAAGGTCGAGCATGAGTCGTATAGAAGATACGATCAACATGAAGATGTTCACCGATGTTGGCTAGTCCGTCTCACGTGATGATCGGACACGGCCTAGTTAACTCGGATCATGTTTCACTTAGATGACTGGAGGGATGTCTATCTGAGTGGGAGTTCATTGAATAATTTGATTAGATGAACTTAATTATCATGAACTTAGTCTAAAATCTTTACAATATGTCTTGTAGATCAAATGGCCCACGTTGTCCTCAACTTCAACGCGTTCCTAGAGAAAACCAAGCTGAAAGACGATGGCAGCAACTATACGGACTGGGTCCGGAACCTGAGGATCATCCTCATAGCTGCCAAGAAAGATTATGTCCTAGAAGCACCGCTAGGTGACGCACCTGTCCCACAGAACCAAGACGTTATGAACGCTTGGCAGTCACGTGCTGATGATTACTCCCTCGTTCAGTGCGGCATGCTTTACAGCTTAGAACCGGGGCTCCAAAAGCGTTTTGAGAGACACGGAGCATATGAGATGTTCGAAGAGCTGAAAATGGTTTTTCAAGCTCATGCCCGGGTCGAGAGATATGAAGTCTCCGACAAGTTCTTCAGCTGTAAGATGGAGGAAAATAGTTCTGTCAGTGAGCACATACTCAGAATGTCTGGGTTGCATAACCGCTTGACTCAGCTGGGAGTTAATCTCCCGGATGACGCGGTCATTGACAGAATCCTTCAGTCGCTTCCACCGAGCTACAAGAGCTTTGTGATGAACTTCAATATGCAGGGGATGGAAAAGACCATTCCTGAGGTGTATTCAATGCTGAAATCAGCAGAGGTGGAAATCAAAAAGGAACATCAAGTGTTGATGGTGAATAAAACCACTAAGTTCAAGAAAGGCAAGGGTAAGAAGAACTTCAAGAAGGACGGCAAGGGAGTTGCCGCGCCCGGTAAGCAAGCTGCCGGGAAGAAGCCAAAGAATGGACCCAAGCCCGAGACTGAGTGTTTTTATTGCAAGGGAAGTGGTCACTGGAAGCGGAACTGCCCCAAATACTTAGCGGACAAGAAGGCCGGCAACACTAAAGGTATATGTGATTTACATGTAATTGATGTGTACCTTACCAGTACTCGTAGTAGCTCCTGGGTATTTGATACCGGTGCGGTTGCTCACATTTGTAACTCAAAGAAGGAGCTGCGGAATAAGCGGAGACTGGCGAAGGACGAGGTGATGATGCGCGTCGGGAATGGTTCTAAGGTTGATGTGATCGCCGTCGGCACGCTGCCTCTACATTTACCTACGGGATTAGTTTTAAACCTCAATAATTGTTATTTAGTGCCAGCTTTGAGCATGAACATTGTATTAGGATCTCGTTTAATTCGAGATGGCTACTCATTTAAATCCGAGAATAATGGTTGTTCTATTTATATGAGAGATATGTTTTATGGTCATGCTTCGATGGTGAATGGTTTATTCTTAATGAATCTCGAGCATAATGCTACAAATATTCATAGTGTGAATACCAAAAGATGTAAGGTTGATAATGATAGTCCCACATACTTGTGGCACTGCCTCCTTGGTCACATAGGTGTCAAACGCATGAAGAAGCTCCATGCAGATGGACTTTTAGAGTCTCTTGATTACGAATCATTTGACACGTGCGAACCATGCCTCATGGGTAAAATGACCAAGACTCCGTTCTCAGGAACAATGGAGCGAGCAACCAACTTATTGGAAATCATACATACTGATGTGTGCGGTCCAATGAGTGTTGAGGCTCGCGGTGGCTATCATTATGTTCTCACCCTCACTGATGACTTGAGTAGATATGGGTATGTCTACTTAATGAAACACAAGTCTGAGACCTTTGAAAAGTTCAAGGAATTTCAGAGTGAGGTTGAGAATCAACGTGACAGAAAATCAAGTTCTTGCGATCAGATCGTGGGGGAGAATACTTGAGTCACGAATTTGGCACACACTTAAGAAAATGTGGAATAGTTTCACAACTCACGCCGCCTGGAACACCTCAGCGTAATGGTGTGTCCGAACGTCGTAATCGCACTCTATTAGATATGGTGCGATCTATGATGTCTCTTACCGATTTACCGCTGTCATTTTGGGGCTATGCTTTAGAGACTGCCGCATTCACTTTAAATAGGGCTCCGTCGAAATCCGTTGAGACGACACCGTATGAATTATGGTTTGGGAAGAAACCTAAGCTGTCGTTTCTAAAAGTTTGGGGATGCGATGCTTATGTCAAGAAACTTCAACCTGAAAAGCTCGAACCCAAATCGGAAAAATGCGTCTTCATAGGATACCCTAAAGAAACTGTTGGGTATACCTTCTACCTCAGATCCGAAGGCAAGATCTTTGTTGCCAAGAATGGGTCCTTTCTAGAGAAAGAGTTTCTCTCGAAAGAAATAAGTGGGAGGAAAGTAGAACTTGATGAAGTATTACCTCTTGAACCGGTAAGTGGCGCAGCTCAAGAAAATGTTCCTGAGGTGCCTGCACCGACTAGAGAGGAAGTTAATGATGATGATCATGAAACTTCAGATCAAGTTGCTACTGAACTTCGTAGGTCCACGAGGACACGTTCCGCACCAGAGTGGTACGGCAACCCTGTCTTGGAAATCATGTTGTTAGACAACGGTGAACCTTCGAACTATGAAGAAGCGATGGCGGGCCCGGATTCCGACAAATGGCTGGAAGCCATGAAATCCGAGATAGGATCCATGTATGAAAACGAAGTATGGACTTTGACTGACTTGCCCGATGATCGGCGAGCCATAGAAAATAAATGGATCTTTAAGAAGAAGACAGACGCGGATGGTAATGTGACCATCTATAAAGCTCGGCTTGTCGCTAAGGGTTATCGACAAGTTCAAGGGGTTGACTACGATGAGACTTTCTCACCCGTAGCGAAGCTGAAGTCCGTCCGAATCATGTTAGCAATTGCCGCATTCTATGATTATGAGATATGGCAAATGGACGTCAAAACGGCATTCCTTAATGGTTTCCTTAAGGAAGAATTGTATATGATGCAGCCGGAAGGTTTTGTCGATCCTAAGAATGCTGACAAGGTGTGCAAGCTCCAACGCTCGATTTATGGGCTGGTGCAAGCATCTCGGAGTTGGAACATTCGTTTTGATGAGATGATCAAAGCGTTTGGGTTTACGCAGACTTATGGAGAAGCCTGCATTTACAAGAAAGTGAGTGGGAGCTCTGTAGCATTTCTCATATTGTATGTGGATGACATACTGTTGATGGGAAATGATATAGAATTCTTGGAAAGCATAAAGGCCTACTTGAACAAGTGTTTTTCAATGAAGGACCTTGGAGAAGCTGCTTATATATTAGGCATCAAGATCTATAGAGATAGATCGAGACGCCTCATTGGTCTTTCACAGAGTACGTACCTTGACAAGATATTGAAGAAGTTCAAAATGGATCAGTCAAAGAAGGGGTTCTTGCCTGTATTGCAAGGTACGAGATTGAGCACGGCTCAATGCCCGACCACGGCAGAAGATAGAGAAAAGATGAGTGTCGTCCCCTATGCCTCGGCCATAGGGTCTATCATGTATGCTATGCTGTGTACCAGACCTGATGTAAACCTTGCCGTAAGTTTGGTAGGAAGGTACCAAAGTAATCCCGGCATGGAACACTGGACAGCGGTCAAGAATATCCTGAAGTACCTGAAAAGGACTAAGGACATGTTTCTTGTGTATGGAGGTAACGAAGAGCTTGTCGTAAAGGGTTACGTCGATGCTAGCTTCGACACAGATCTGGATGACTCTAAGTCACAAACCGGATACGTGTATATTTTGAATGGTGGGGCAGTAAGCTGGTGCAGTTGCAAGCAAAGCGTTGTGGCGGGATCTACATGTGAAGCGGAGTACATGGCAGCCTCGGAGGCAGCACAAGAAGCAGTCTGGGTGAAGGAGTTCATTATGGACCTAGGAGTCTTACTCAATGCGTCGGGCTTGATGACTCTCTTCTGTGACAGCTATTGCCCTTGCCAAGGAGCCCAGGTTTCACAGGAAGACCAGGCATATCAAGCGTCGCTTCAACTCCATTCGTGAAAGTGTTCAAAATGGAGACATAGAGATTTGTAAAGTACATACGGACCTGAATGTGGCAGATCCGTTGACTAAACCTCTCCCTAGAGCAAAACATGATCAACACCAGAACTGCATGGGTGTTCGATTCATCACAATGTAACTAAAATATTGACTCTAGTGCAAGTGGGAGACTATTGAAAATATGCCCTAGAGGCAATAATAAAATGGTTATTATTATATTTCTTTGTTCATGATAATTGTATATTGTTCATGCTATAATTGTGTTATCCGGAAATCATAATACATGTGTGAATACATAGACCAAAACACGTCCCTAGTGAGCCTCTAGTTGGCTAGCTCGTTGATCAAAAGATAGTCATGGTTTCCTGACTATGGACATTGGATGTCAGTGATAACGGGATCACATCATTAGGAGAATGATGTGATGGACAAGACCCAATCCTAAGCATAGCTCAGAGATCGTGTAGTTCGTTTGCTGTAGCTTTTCCGAATGTCAAGTATCATTTCCTTAGACCATGAGATTGTGCAACTCCCGGATACCGTAGGAGTGCCTTGGGTGTACCAAACGTCACAACGTAACTGGGTGACTATAAAGGTACATTACAGGTATCTCCGAAAGTATCTGTTGGGTTGGCACGAATCGAGACTGGGATTTGTCACTCCGTATGACGGAGAGGTATCTCTGGGCCCACTCGGTAATGCATCATCATAATGAGCTCAATGTGACCAAGTGGTTGATCACGGGATCATGCATTACGGCATGAGTAAAGTGACTTGCCGGTAACGAGATTGAACAAGGTATTGGGATACTGACGATCGAGTCTCGGGCAAGTAACGTACCGATTGACAAAGGGAGTTGTATACGGATTGATTGAATCCTCGACATCGTGGTTCATCCAATGAGATCATCGTGGAGAGCATGTGGGAGCCAACATGGGTATCCAGATCCCGCTATTGGTTATTGACCGGAGAGGTGTCTCGGTCATGTCTGCATGTCTCCCGAACCCGTAGGGTCTACACACTTAAGGTTCGGTGACGCTAGAGTTGTAGAGATATTAGTATGCAGTAACCCGAAAGTTGTTCGGAGTCCTGGATGAGATCCCGGACGTCACGAGGAGTTCCGGAATGGTCCGGAGGTAGATTTATATATGGGAAGTCAAGTTTTGGCCATCGGGAAGGTTTCGGGGGTTACCGGCATTGTACCGGGACCACCGGAAGGGTCCCGGGGGTCCACCGGGTGGGGCCACCTATCCCGAAGGGCCCCATGGGCTGAATTGGGTGGGGAACCAGCCCCTTGTGGGCTGGTGTGCCCCCCCCCTTGGGCCTGCCCTGCGCCTAGGGTTGGGAAACCCTAGGGGTGGGGGCGCCCCCCACTTGGCTTGGGGGGAAAGCCACCCTTGGCCACCGCCCCTTGGAGATCCATCTCCCTAAGGCCGGCGCCCCCCCTCAAGGCCCCTATATAAAGAGGGGGGAGGGAGGGCAGCCACACCCCTTGCTCTTGGCACCTCCCTCTCCCTCCGTAACACCTCTCCTCCCCGCTTGCGCTTGGCGAAGCCCTGCCGGGATCCTGCTGCATCCACCACCACGCCGTCGTGCTGCTGGATCTTCATCAACCTCTCCTTCCCCCTTGCTGGATCAAGAAGGAGGAGACGTCTTCCTAACCGTACGTGTGTTGAATGTGGAGGTGTCGTCCGTTCGGCACTAGGTCATCAGTGATTTGAATCACGTCGAGTACGACTCCATCAACCCCGTTCTCTTGAACACTTTCGTGCGCGATCTACAAGGGTATGTAGATGCACTCCTCTCTCCCTCGTTGCTAGATGACTCCATAGATTGATCTTGGTGATGCGTAGAAAATTTTAAAATTCTGCTACGTTCCCCAACAACTTTTACCACACGTTGGCATCAGCATCGACAGCACCCACGCAAATTTGCATATTTTTCCGACGCTTGATGCATTTCCTAGGATTTTCTCGATGAAAAAAACCCTAAAACACTGTCCGGACGTGACGCGACATTTATTTTGTGTCCGTTTTTGTTCCAACCTTGTGTGGCGGCCTACATCGACCGTGCCCACACGTCTGCATACTCTGGTGCAATTGCATGCATGCGATCACGTAGATCTTGTGCAACCAGCTCTGTTTCGGCCTGCCAGAGGGGGGTTCCCAAGTATGTTTTTTTCGACTCTGTCAAATGGCCCGAAACTTTTTCCACACATTGGCATCACCATCGATAGCACCCACACCAATTTGCATTTTTTTTTGACGCTCGATGCATTTCCTAGGATTTTCATGGTGAAAAAACCCTAAAACACCAGCCAGATGTGATGCAACGTTCGTTTTGTGTCCATTTTTGTTCCAACCTTGAATGGGGGCCTACGTCGTCCGTGGCCACATGTCGCGCACTTTGGTGCAATTACATGCATGTGACCACGTAGACCTTGTGCAACCAGCTCCGTTTCGGTCTGCTGGAGGGGGGGTTTCCAAGTGCGTTTTTTTTACTCTGCCAAATGGCCCGAAACTTTTACCACACGTTGGCATGACCATCGATAGCACCCACGCCAATTTACATATTTTTCCGACACTCGATGCCTTTGCTAGGATTTTCCTAGTGAAAAAACCCTAAAACACTAGCCGTACGTTCGTTTTGTGTCTGTTTTTCGTTCCAACCTTGTGGGGGGCCTACGTGAGCCATGCACACACCCTCGTAAAAATTGGTTTCATTTCATGCAACCAGCACCGTTCAGGTGTGCCGGTAGGGCAACTCTCAAACACGTTTTTTCTACCTCGACTGAATGACCCCCAAATTTTTCCACGTACTCTAGGCACCATGGGGAGCACGCACGACAATTTTCGGTATTTTTTTTACGTCCGATGCTTTTTCTAGGGTTTTTTCTGACAAAAAACCCTAAAAACTGCCCGGACATGACACAATGTGCGTTCGGTGTCGGATTTCATTCATATCTTGCGTGGGGGCCTACGTTGGCCATGCACACATCCTCGCAAAATTTGGTTTCATTTCATGCAAGCGATCACGTGCCCCTAGTGCAGCCAGCATCGTTCGGGCTACTCTCAAAGACATTTTTTTACCTTGACCGTATGTACCCCCAACTTTTTTCACACACTCCATGCACCATGGGGAGCACGCGCGACAATTTTTGGTATTTTTTTTATGTCCGATGCTTTTTCTAGGGTTTTCCTGACGAAAAAACACTAAAAAAAACTGCCCGGACGTGACGCGACGTGCGTTCTGTGTCCGATTTCGTTCATATCTTGCGTGGGGGCCTGCGTTGGCCATGCACACACCCTCGTAAAAATTGGCTTCATTTCATGCATGAGATCACGTACCCCTAGTGCAACCAGCACCGTTCGGGTCTGCCGGTCGGGCTACTCTCAAAGACGGTTTTTTTCACCTCGACCGTATGACCCCTCAACTTTTTCCACATACTCCAGGCACCATGGAGAGCACACTCGACAATTTTTGGTATTTTTTTTACGTCCGATGTTTTTTTCTAGGGTTTTCCCGGCAAAAAAACCCTAAAAAAAACTGCCCGGATGTGACGCGACGTGCGTTCGATGTCCGATTTCGTTCATATCTTGCGTGGGGGCCTACGTTGGCGATGCAGACACCCTCGCAAAATTTGGTTTCATTTCATGCGTGCAATCACGTACCCCTAGTGCAACCAGCCCCGTTCGGGTCCTCCGGTCGGGCTACTCTCAAAGACATTTTTTCACCTCGACCGTACGACCCCCAACTTTTTCCAGGTATTCCAGGCACCATGGGGAGCATGCACGACAATTTTCGGTATTTTTTTACGTCCGATGCTTTTTCTAGGGTTTTCCCAGCGAAAAAATCCTAAAAACTGCCCAGACGTGACGCGGCATGCGTTCGGTGTCCGATTTTGTTCATATCTTGTGTGAGGGGGCTACGTTGGCCATACACACACCCTCGGAAAATGATATCACATACCCCTAGTGCTACCAGCACCGTTCGAGTGTGCCGGTATTTCATGTGTTTACTCCACGTTTTTACCATGTCAATCGAAATATCCCATCTATTATATTATTAAAACGATAGAAAACGAAGGGAGATGATTCAATATTACAAAGTTATGATAAATGAACGGCAATGATTTGTTGACCTCAACTTATGGCGGTGTAAAGGCATACAGAGTCCACACGGCCAACGGCAAGACCAGCTTATAGGCAAAAGGAATTACATGGCCAGCTTAAGAAAAGAGTCCATAATCCATACGCCAACTTCCATCGGCTGGCTAGACTAGCGTATAGTCAATTAGTACACGAGCGTGTTATTTCATCACCACGACACTACGCACGTAATAACAGCAACAATATAAAAAAAATGTATTAAAAACATATATAATGGGAGTATATTACAAGACGTGTACCATAATTATATGTACAACTCTATCATCTGACACGTACAATAATGTATGGATGTATACTCCATCAAGTACATGAAAAGAAAGTTCAGCTGGATTACGAATTAGTCACATATATAAATAATGTCCAGTCAAAAATGACTGTTCAGTAAAAAAAAAAACTAACATTCGGACTGGGAGCCACGCATCAAACCATCCACGTATATCAGCAAAAATCTACATGGACGCAGCGATGTCCAAACCTATAAAAATAGAGGATGCACCAAATACTAAATAAAAATAAATTTACTTTATCACTGGCACCTCAGCTGTTAAGTACACTAGATGATACCCTGCACGTTGCTGTGGGAATTTTTAGCACTACATGATAAGTATTTATCATGTAAGAAATAATAAAATCCTAAAAAAATGTATTTTTTTAACCTTCGATGAAACAATATGAAAAGCTAGGAGAATTCGTATATTGTAGAGTATCTCCATACTTGCTTAGATTTTCCTGATAATAATTCAAGGTAATATAATTTGATTATCTATTAGAAGTGCATCAGAGCAAAAAGAAATTCATGCTAATTTGCGAGCCTTGCGTGTTAATATGGAAAAATTGTAATTAGCTTCGATTCTCCACTATGATAATAATTTTGGGTGGAAAAGTAACCAAAGGTACTCCATGTTCAACATCTTATTTAAAAGACCGCTATCCAGCATAGAACAATTAAAGTTTAGGAGAATCAGAAATGGCCATACTTGATCCTCTCACCAAGGATTGTCATTAACACTATATTTGCTCTTACATTTTTAACACGATTGTATATTATAATGATACACACATGGTTGAAAACATAATATCACTTAATATCCTAGCATAGATAAACAATAATATGATATCATCTATCTTCAAACCAGAAACACACCAACAGTCTTATTTGTCATCAAAGTTGTACATCCCAGGGAGGAGTAGACATGACTGGGTATAAAATCTTGTAACATTTGCAAATTTTTATTAGCACAACATGGGCGAATTGCATAAAGGAAAAATCAAAATTACAATGCCAATAGCAATAATAGTCTCTTTAAGGATTTTTATGAAAAAAAGCATAGCAGTTTGTTCTGCAGAAAGGTGAATGAGGCAATTGCATGGAGTGAACATATTGGTAGTTGTGTTACCTTCATACAGTGCAAATACTTAATAAAAGCTTCAAATTTTTTTAGATTAACGTCTTCACTCTATTTATTCATGAAGTTCAGGGATTTCAAATTACATGCAGGATACTATCAGGTGGCACATGCAGCCATACTTTACGAAGATCATTCAAGACCCCTTCCTTCGCCATCATATGCGCCGTTGTGTTTGCTTCTCAATGAACCCTCATTTACAACAGTAGCTTGATCTCCTCAACATCCAGCCCCAGCACAGAGAAATTCTTGTGTTGATCATTTAGCACAGAAGCTACAGCCCTGCAATCGATTATGAAAGCTTCAATTTATGGAAGGAAATGTATAACATATCATTATGTAAAACAAATGCAAATATGATTTATTTCATTTTGTTTGTATAATATCTGGAAAAATTCCCTTTTAAACTTAACACTTGAAGCCGCTAGTCGATTAACCTGCAACTCATATCCACGACAATATTTACATAATCTTTGATTTTGAATGATAAATCTGAAACACATGGCTAATCTATCACTGTGCTAGCTCGCCAGGCTAGATGATGTTCAGATAGAACAGTAGTACTGAAACACACATGCCTAATAAACCATCTATTCGAGTATTGGATCGTTCTGATGGCATTCATAGTGGAATAGTACTGTCGGTCAGGAACATACCTGAAAATGACCAAAGGAATATGCCTTGATTCACAAAACAATCAAAGTAAAAAAAAACAATAAAATTCATACTAACCTACACGTATGTGCATGTATGAGAGAGAGAGAGAGAGAGAGAGAGAGAGATGCGGGATTGTAGTTGCACGTACTTATTCCTTCCAATCAGCGCCTTATATATACAAAAGAAAAAGAAGAGAGATCAGTACGACCCATCGTTTCCAATCAAAGTTGTTTCATTTGTTTATTCCTTCCAACTATGAATATAAAGAAAATAAAACGAAGAGGAATCAGAGATTGTTGTTTAATGCTTGCGGGGAGTGCTTGCATTATAGAGGATTGAGGATTAGAAAGACTGACCGGACTTGGTGGGCGGAAGAGGCGGCTGGAGACATAACAGATCTGCCTTCTAAAAAATGATTCCTGCCGCACACAAATCAGAGCTTCCAACCCAAACAAACTCAAGATCGTTAGGATTTGGATTTGTCGAGATAGAGAGGAAGGAGAGCCCCCACCTTTTGGCACAGGTGATGTCGGAGGACGACGACAACGGTGACACGTGTGGCACGCCTGGAGCTCTGGTCGACACCGGGGCGCGGGCTTGGGTCAGCACTGTCCGCCGGGCTTGATTCGACAACGGATTGCAGGCTCACAGGGGCCCGGGTCAGCAGCAGCATCCTGGTATTTGGGGGCGACCCCCACGAACGCCAGGCTGGCAGCAGCACCGCGCCATGAGCACCACCATCGCCGCTGAAGGTGAGGTGTGTATGGTAGCTTTTGCACGGCTGAGTATGGATGGGTTGATTTATTTTGGTGAGTGGAACCGGACGGAGGATACGAAGAGGAGGGGGAAATAAAGTGGGAGAATACCAATGGCATGGTGGAGAAGATAACGCACATTTATTATTGAGGAGCCCGTGGTTAACGGATGAAGCAGATGTGGGATGGTAACGAAACGTCGTGCCTCGGTCATTTCTGTACGCGGGTAGCAACACGTTCGACGTGGCATCATGCATATTAGGAGTTCGCTGATGTGGTAGGACGCTGAGTTGGATGCCCTGCATGTTGAGATAAATACTTGTAGTGGGGATGAATCTCTTAAGTATATAGGATACGCTAAAAGTAAAAGAAATTGATTGCATTTTTTGCGGCAAAAAAAACTGACTGCGAACAAAGATTCTAAATAGAAGATGGAATGTCATAAAAATGCTAAGGATAAAGGAAATTGACTGCGTGAGATTGGTGCTAGATAGATTAATGTATGCAATAAAATGTTAATCTTCTTTTTGTTGCAGAAGAATAAAATTTTAATCTTCGTCGCAACTTACCATCAAATATTTATTCATAGTACGAAGTTTGCAATTTTCTACCAGCATATGCGTACAAAAAACATAGTCAAAGATACATGGTAGAGACCGATTCAATGTGAAATTATCATTCATATGTATTTTTAGTCGAGCAAATTGATATAGAAATGATTAGAAAAATGAGCTATGACAAGAATAATGTATAATATAATAGTTTAGCTCTAAAATTTGAATACATAGAGACGGGTCACGAGAATAGAGCAAGAGAAGGATTCCTCAAAATAGAAAAGACAATTGAAACACGATCAGTGGTGAAGTCCGTGATGGGTGACGACACATGCATGGTTAATTACGAGCCATCAATGTTTGTTTTGAGAGTTCCCCAGAAAGTCATATATAGTAAAATATAAATACACGACGAGTGACGATTGTAAGAAGAAAATCCAAGAAAAAATAAAGAAATTATTATCAAACTACAGTTTTGTACGATGGTTGTACTCCCTCCGTCACAAAATAAGCATCTCAACTATGTACTAACATTACTAGAAAGTTGTACTAAGGTGAAAAAATCAAAAATTATTGTCAAACTACAGTTTTGTACGATAGGTTGTACTCCCTCCGTCACAAAATAAGTGTCTCAACTCTGTACTAACTTTACTACAAAATTGTACTAAGGTTGAGACACTTATCTTGGGTTGGAGAGAGTAGATGTCAGTGTCGTCACCAAGGCCCTTACAAAAAACTAATATGCTCCATGAATTTTTTTCTAAATTTAATCATATTTTCTCAAGACACACAATTTGATTAATATGTTTTTTGTCACACGAATTTAATTGAATAATCACCGTAATGCCCAGCATAACCTTAACTTAAACTGCAAGAGAAAACCGAGATATTATAGTAACAGGGAAATTAATGTGAGGTTTACACAAAAAAATTAAATACTAACGGGAGGAACAATCATATGAATTTTCCGTGTGGGCATATCTAACGTAAGCTTGAAGTATGGAAAAATATTGAAATATTTCTACGGTAAATATCCTAGAAAAAGCAACGTGCATGGGTTCTATATATGCAGCCATGTGGGGTCTAAGAGTACTCAAATATAATGATAGGAGCTGAATGAATATGAGCAGATGTATATGCAGGAATTAGTATGGTCACCAGTAGAGTTAACCACATCTTCAGGCGAGAAAATGTGAATATGTAAGTATAGTACATAAGACTATACAAAGTGTGTCTACTATGCAAAAATAGAAGAAAAGAATTGTTTAGGCAGAAAAAGGAAAATGGCTGTGAAAAGTTAAATTACAATCGATGTAATACAAAATGTAGCTTAACAGGAATATTTTAAACAACACCCAAAGCAAATTTCTTGAGACCTGCTTTGTAGGAAATATTTTTCTATTTTTCAAAGATTTATGACGTGCTAATACTGTAGTTTCAAATCAAATATCAGTTTCCCACAAGGAAATAACTAAATGGTGAGCAATTATGAATATGTTATTTCATGTTGTATGTAGTAGACAAGTTCTTTAGTAATTCCTGACATAAACAAAGTTCTTTTACAATTTTTTTTTCCGAAACGGAGGCAAAAGATTTGCCTCATCTATTAAATAAGAGAGAGTAGAGTAGAGTTTTACAGCGACCACCTCAACACGGCATGCGAACTACTCACGAAATACAATAGGCCCTAGTTTCTTTGCACCAGCTGTAACCCAAAGCTTGGCCTCCTCAAGGATTGCGTTAAGAAGAATAGGCGGCGGAGCACTTTTGTGTCGGAACACCCTAGCATTACGTTCATTCCAGATGGTCCAGGAGACGAGGAGGGTGAGGGAGGCCAAGGCACTCCTGTTGGGTACGTGGCTTCCAGTACCATCTTCCCACCAATCCAGGACGGAGTCATGGAGATGCCATCCGGAGGTGTCAATGTGATGAAGGCCAAGCTTGGCCGCGAGAGACCTCCAAAGCTGAATAGTGAATCGACACTTGAAGAGAAGATGAGCACCCGTTTCCTGCTCCCTAGAGCAAAGAGGACACAGACCGCAGTTGGCCCACCCGCACCTCTCGAGGTGGTCCGCAGTCCAGATCCTATCCTGAATAGCCAACCAAGCAAAGAATTTGATCTTCGGAGGAGCCCAAACTTTCCAAACCATGCGATCCATTGGGGACAAGGTTAAGCCAAGAAACTGCGCTTTGTAAGCACTGGCTACCGAGTATATCCCATCATTGGAATGCTTCCAGGTGATGTCATCCTCCCGATGCTCCTCAAGATGGACGTCATCCAAAAGCATCCAAAGAGTGAAAGACTCTCGAATGTGGCTTCCGGTGATGACGGTGTTGCAGCTGATTTTGAAGATCAAAGCGTCCTCTCTAACAGCCTCCCTAACCTTCCAATTCTTCCTCCTAGAGGCCTCATAGATGTGCGGGGCGATCTCCTTGGGCTTACGGCCAAGGAGCCAAGGAGAATCCCAGAAAGGCGTTTTGGCTCCGTTGCCCAGAGTAATGGTGGTGGAGGCATAAAAGAAGGTGAGATCGTCCTCCGTGCAAGGGCTGCCAAAACCAACCCACAATCTGTGGGGCTCCTTCCATTCGTACCAAGGCCACCTAAGGCGAAGGGCACGCGCAAATTTTTCAAAGTTAAGCACCCCAAGGCCACCGTACTCCTTCGGCCTACAAACAGTGTCCCACTTCCCTTTGCACTTGGCACCGGTAGTCTTGTCCGCTCCTGACCAGAGGAAGGCCCGTTCAATCTTGGTCAGACTCTGAAGAGTGCTTTGAGGCACGATGAGCGGCGTGATTGAGAACACCGCTTGGGAGCAAAGGACTGACTTGACAAGGGCCGTGCGCCCCATAGTTGTGATGTTTTGGCCTTCCCAAGTAACCAATTTGCCGGCCGCCTTGTCCTCGAGATACTGGAAATCCACACGCTTGAGTTGCCAGACCGAGAGCGGGAGGCCTAAGTATTTGACCGGGAAGGACGCACGGGTGGCCGGTAAGTTCCCAAGGATGGGCTCAAGATGAATGTGGGCGCACCTAATTGGCATGACCGAGCTCTTCTGAAAGTTGCAACAGAGGCCCGTAACCTCGCCAAAGCCACGCAAGATCGCTGCAAGGTTGTCAATGTCCTGCTTGAAAGGAGCCACAAAGACGGCCGCATCATCAGCATAAAGCGAAGTCCGCATCTCGGTGCCCCGCCCCCGGACCTTGCGAAGGAGACATTTCCTTGTTGCCAACTCAAGGATTTTCTAGAGCGGGTCGATCGCAATGACAAAGAGCAGGGGGGAAAGGGGATCCCCCTGCCTAAACCCGCTGCCGTGCTTGATGGGCGGCCCTGGCAGACCGTTGAGAAGAATGCGGGAGGATGAAGTCGAAAGAAGAGCAGCTACCCAAGCACGAAATCTGGTGGGAAACCCAAGCCGTTGGAGAAGCTCCAGGAAATATCCCCAATTCACAGAGTCAAAAGCCTTCTTGATGTCAAGCTTGAAGAGGAGGGCAGGAGTTTTGCACTTATGTAACCTCCGCGCGAAGTTCCTCACATACATGAAGTTGTCATGGATACTGCGCCGCTTGATGAAAGCGCTTTGAGCGTTTGAGACAAGACCATCCATAAGAGGGGCAAGCCGGAGCAAGAGGACTTTGGCGATGATTTTGGCAATGGAGTGAATGAGGCTAATGGGCCTATAGTCAGAAATGCCCTCAGCCCCATCCTTCTTGGGCAAGAGAACAACGTTGGCAGAGTTGAGCCAGTGGAACTCGTCAATGTGAAGGGAGTCAAAGCATTGGACCACCCTCATGACCGTATGCTTGATGACCCCCCAACACCTCTTAAAGAACAATTTCGTGAAGCCGTCAGGGCCAGGCGCTTTATCAGAAGGCATGTCCTTGATGGCCTCCCAAACCTCCTCCTCAGAAATGGTGGCATCGAGGCCGTGCAAATCATGGGGCTCAATGCCTAGCTCCTCCCAGTTAAAGTCATTGCTGCTCGATCCCCTTCTCCCCATCACCTCATCGAAGTGGTCGTGAATGATCTTCTCTTTTTCTTTGTGCTCGGTTACCCAACCATGCTCGTGCTTGATCCGATGAATGTGGTTCTTTCGTCGCCTAGCATTAATGCGCCGATGAAAAAATTTGGTGTTAGCATCACCATCTTTCAAATTTGCAACCCTCGCACACTGACTCTTGCGAGCCCTCTGGAGCACCGACAAGCTAATAACCCTTCTCTTCAGTCTCGAGCGGAGGTCCCGCTCTTCAGGGGAGAGGGATCTCCCCTCCCGCGCAATGTCAAGGTGAAGGATCACCAGCTGAGCCGCATGAAACTGGACCTTCGCCTTGGAGAAAAGCTTCTTACTCCACTCAGAGAGGCGTAGCGCGGTTTTCTTGAGCTTTTGATACAGAATTTGGTACGGCTCAGTGTGTCGCACCCGCTCGGCCCAAGCCTTCGAGACCACCTCATCGAAACCGGGCAATGACACCCAGAAGTTTTCAAACTTGAAGGACCGAGGCCGCCTAGGCCCCCTGTCGTTGGCGAGCAGCAGAGGGCAGTGATCGGAAAGGGACGACGAAAGGGCGTGAAGCACATGGGTGTTGAAAGACAAGTCCCAGGTCGCATTACAGAAGGAGTCCAGCTTGCAAAGGGTTGGGTTTTCTCTCTCGTTGCTCCACGTGAACCTCCTATTCTGCATATGGATCTCCTTGAGTTCACATGACTGAAGAGTGTCACGAAAGCGCTTAATCCTCCTCCGGTTGAAATTTCGCTTGTTCTTGTCCCTAGAAAGGTATATTTGGTTGAAGTCCCCAAGCACGAGCCAGCCCAAACCCGGAAGTGGCTTGCAGGAGCATATCTCAGCAAAGAAAGCCTCCTTGCGCACATAGTCAGTAGGCCCGTAGACATTAGTGAGCTTGAAACACATTTCATTCTCGAGGACTCGGACCGACGCCGAAAGACAATAATCCGAGACAGAAATGTCGGAGACCTCGAGAGCACTGTCATCCCATAGCAGCAATAGTCCACCCCTTGTCCCCACAGCCGGGCGTTGCGCAAAATTCCGGAGCCTGTTACCACCAAGAAAGGCAGCAGTAAACACATCCACGTTCTCCAGTTTTGTCTCTTGCAGGCACACAATTTGGCAGGAGGAAGACGCAATCGTAGCACTAACAGTTGCCCTCCTGGCCGGGCAGTTTAAACCCCTAACATTCCAACACAGCGTGTTGATGGGCTGACTTAACATGGAGACCACAAGAACACACATGGTTGAGAAGAACCATAGGAGCCTAAGTCTGAGAAGAAAGCCAATATTGTTGAGCAGAACCATGGTTGAGCAGAACCATGGGCTGACTTTACAATTAGATATATACCACTGAATGCCACAACATCATTACAAAAGCCAATATTGCCTGTAAAGATTTCAAAACCAATATGGAAGGTAAAATATACAAATATACGATTCGATAAAAAATCTAGCCGCGCATTTGCGCGGGTGAACCTGCTAGTTCATACCTAAAACATTATCAATAACTGATAAATTATACAAACATTCCATTACTCATTAGAGCAACATAATTTCGTTCATATTTAGGATATTTTACATTTGAACAGAACTTTACATGAAAAATAAATTAACACTAAAATAAATCTAACTACTCCTCCTCGCTAGTCAGAAGATCGATCACTACGGGCTCGCTATCGTCTACGCCGCCGTCTGAGTCATTGGACTTGCCGAAGTGTGCGAAAAATTTCTCTGCAGTAGCCGACTGCTGCTCTAGCAGATCGGTCGACTCCATAACCGCCTGCCAGTACCCCGGCTCGTCGGCCGGGTCCCTCGGGTCAACCACATCCGCCGACGGCATCCAACCGGTCTCCGAAGTGGAGTTCCAGAACGTGTGTATCAAACTCGGCGACTCCAACTAGTCGCCCTCCTCTTGCACCGACGCCAGTTCCGGCAGGATCTGAAACTCAGGGGCGACCGCTGGAGCGGTGGGCGTGGCGGCGGGAGCGGCCGGGGCGCTTGCGCGAGCGCGTCGACCGGCACGGGCCTGCACGATTGGGGCGGCGGGGGCGCGAGGGGCGTGTTTGGAGCATCTGCGTGGAAGCCCTGGGACTTGTAGAAGGCGATGACGGTGTCTAAGTTGCGGCTGTCTCAAAAGTCCTGGCGACCTTTGGGGTTCCATGGATCGGGTTGTGCAGACCCCGTCGTGGCATAGCCGTCGCTCGTGACATGCCAGCCGTGTGCTAGGTGACACGACGGCGGCACGGGGATGCTGTGCCAGTAGATATCCACGGTCCGTGGCCCGATGAGGCTAGAGGGCCACAGACTGCCCGGTGCGGCGCCGCGTCCACCACCTCTACCGCCGTTGCCAGAGCCTCCAGCCCGACGACTGCTCCCTGCGCCTCCACTACCGCCTCCCCAGCCAAACCAACGCCGGCCGAAACATCCGCGTCCACAAGGCATCACGCCGGAGAGAGTTGCGCCGTTGGCAGACCGATCTAGGGTTTCAGTGGGTCGGGGCGGCTTCTGTGTGGAACAAACACGGGTTGGGGCGGTTTTCTGTGTGAGGGGAATGCGGGTCGGGGACGGTTGTGTTTTATGGGAGGGAAGCGGGTCATTTGACTGAGGGACGGAGGGGCACGCGACAGCGGGGCGGCGATGCATGCGTAGCCGAGGCAAGGCGAGGCGGCAGCGCGGCAGGCGATGTGCGGCGACCGAGGCAGCAGCGGGACAGAGGGCCGGCGGGGCAGCGGGGCCAGGCCGCAGAGGGGGCAAGGCGGCAGCGGGGGGTAGGCGTGACCGAGGCGAGGCCAGGCGGCAGCGGCGCGGGTGGCAGTGCGGCAGGCGATGCGCGACGACCGATGTGGCAGCGGGGCAGCGGGGTAGGCGGCAAAGGGGGCCAGGCGGAAGCGATAACAGCGCTGCCATGCATGCATGCACGACACCGTGATCAAGCTGGGAGAAAACATGCCATATTCGTATACATATATGCCACGGCCGGGCGGGCACTTTTTTAAAATATGCCCATCATGCCTCTCGTTACGAAGTAGCACCAGGTAATCTCGGCTCTTCTTGTGTTAAGGGGGTCTACCGAAGCAAAAGTGTATAGTTTATACTAGTAAATGTGCCCGTGCGTTGCAATGGGATAAACAAATCCTAAAGGTTTGTATCGGTTTTGTTCCATTTCTGCCCCCAGCTTTTGCACATCCTTTGTTGTGCCAATTTTGCTATTCATTTTTTCGAAAGGAATTTTGGTATTCATGGATACCTGAAGGTTTGTATCAATCTGTATTTATTATGCATCAGCAGGGGCGAAGTGTAGTGACAAATTCAGTTGACTTCCTGCAGAAGTGTGTTAATATCCTCATGAGTCACGACGGATACACCTTAGATCAGAGAGTGGACCTGAAATGTAAGCAAAACATACAACACCGGTCGACAGTTCAGCTAGGGAGGCCACATCCAATGGCGACACTAGAATCAAAGAAGACGAACCCTCGTCAGATCGGCAAAGACACCCGAACATGCTAAGCAAAGTCGCAAAATAACAAACAGGGGAGGTCACATGCATTTCAACAGCCTCACATACTCAAATTCTTTTCCCTTTTGTTAGAAAATCACTCTGCATTTTTCATAGTAAAAGCAAAAGGGGGAAATACGTGAAACCAATGGCAATCAAAGATACTTACATGGTTGAGAATTATGTATGGCAAACACATATATATAATAAAGAAAGTTGAAATATCTTTGCCTCTATGAGAATGAATAGAAAAACACTTCTTCTTCGGTACAACCCCCCAGAAACACATTAACGGACGAGATCTGTCCACACCCCTTCATAATAAAGGGACTCCATATCAATATTGATATCTCAAGCTTAACCTGCAAAATAAAGGATTACATGCAATTGCAATTCAAAGAGCGCAACTGTAATGGTTGAAGAAAAAACTATAGAAATAGCTTAACCGCCAAATTCTCTGTAGATATTTGGAAATAACTATGCAACAAACAAAGATAGCAGAAGTCAGATTAGAGATTCATGAGATTTGTTCATCTGCTTATAGAAATATAGAAATAGAAGGACATGGGAATATTACTATCGGCTTATAGCAGAGACCATTTATGACACTAAGAGGGTATGCCTGGTGCTTTAGGAGAGCATCGTAAAAGAACCAACCATATATAAGATAAGAACAGTAAGATTGATATCTAGCGTGTAATGATTAACACATAAATGCAGATGCTTACCCCAAAGCAGTTCAGTAAGCTGAAAATTACAAAGATGAAATGATTTTATAGACGATACAATTTTTTCTATTTAGTCATAAACATATATAATAATGCTAAAAATGTGATATTTGAGAAGCAAAGCCACCAAACTCGGACCTAAAAGAAGTACAAGATTATTAACTAAGAACAGCTGACATACATCATTCGTTTCGCCAGCACGACTTGCAGCATCAAAGAAAATATCCTCAAAAGGATTTTCAAAACCGCCCTTGAATCTACCAACTATACCACATCCAGCAGCATCTCTCTCATACTGGTCAGAGCCAACCTATAAAAATCAGGCCAAGTTATGAATGCAGATTACATGAGATTGTAAGGAGCATGCTTACTCTAAACGGTTGGTCTTATTTTTTTAGAAAGGTTGATGACCCTGGCAAATAGTATAGGGAAACAAAAACCAGACAATTAGTCAAATCGTATTTTTGTCTAGTTAGCAATTAATTCTCTGTAACTCATGAAGATACAAAAAAGCAGCCACTAATTTACATCAAAGCAACGTAGACATATGTATATACACAGAATTAAATTGTTACATGATCATAGAGAGTTATCTTTTCTTCATCCTTTAGAGTATACAGAGAAGAGGCAAAAATGTTGTCTTAGTGGTTCAGTAATATTCGAAGTTCTATAATTAAGCGTCACAATTTGAAAGAAATTCAAATAACTCATAAGCTCGTTGAACCTCTTGAAACTTCATTTCCCCATCAGCATTGCCTTTCTTTGTATACAATTGAGCCTTTTTTGCAAGCTTTTAGGAGAGAGCAAGAGTAGAAAGATGGTGAGGTAAATTCCATGACATCCAACATGAATTATCTAGTAGTGTAGTGTATACCAAAAATAAAATTCCATTCCAAAATATCGAACATCCAAATGAGCTTTGCGTACAACTAACTTGTACATGCTTCACATTTTTTGAGGCATGTTTTTGGAATTGGTTAGCATGGAGTCCTGGGCAAATATTGACAAAAAAACATAAAGGCAGCACTATCATAATGGGTGAATGGTGATCTGATTTGTGCACAAAATATTCACGAAGAACTAAAATGGGTGGATGGTGATTTCATTTCCAAGCATATAACTTATCATGCTTATGCCACATAATGTGTGTGTATTTGGAGCCTGGAACATCTACCAACTAAAACTACTCCCAAAAGGCAATCTTCAAGTTCAATCGTATGACGTAACACATAAAGCTACAGATTACAGTTTAGATGCATATATTTGGCTCACTCAATTCAGTTTAGAGATTACCCACACCCAAATATGGAAAAACTAATTAAATAGAACCATGCACTACCTGAAACTACATGATGCCAATGCCATTACCTTTGTTTCCTGGACGACTGCATACTGAAATATGGACGCCAAAGAGTAGCTCTAACGTGGTAGTCCTTGTCAGTTGTCGTCATTCAACTACCGATAGAAATCTTGTTTGCTGAAGACAATCTCACCAAACAAAACCCGGAAGAGTTTATTAAACCTCAGCTAGATGCCTTTCCCCCAAATAGTAGTATATTATATGAAGAGAAGCATAACTGACAATATACAATGATTTGCATTTGCTAACCACCGCCACCTTCGCCTGGCCATCTACCAGAAAATTTTGTACAAATGCTTCGACTTCAACTACAAAAAAAAAATTCACTTGTGGTGGTCTATCTGTCGGAGGCCTCACCGCACAACATTATCCACTCTAGTTGCCTGCCCTGGAGCGCTTGCTGATTGTTTTGGGAATAGAAATCCCTATCAGTTGTCTCCAAATAAAGTTGCATCACCTTAAAAGCATTGGAATTTGTTTTGACGGACAACAAATCATCATCGAAGATGCCCCTTCACTTCAAAGGTTGCTCCTTCACTATTGTTATATACCTTCGCAAATAACTGCCCTCTCTGTCCCTAAACTGGAGACCTTAGGTGTAATTCGTGATCCATTTAATTATCACAAGTTGGTGTTTGGCTCCACACTTATTCAGGTACCATATATTATCATCTACACATTTGTAATCATAAGCTGCATTTTTCATTTGTGCGCATAAGTTTTATATCATCTTGGAGTTCACTTTGGGTACTAATATTATGTTATATGCTCAATGAAGAGTTCGTCCATGGATAGCCTATCAATGGTGCTGGATTCTATCAAGATCTTATATATCTGAATGTTTAGTTATGATTTGAACACAATTATTAGATTGTTGTGATGCTTTCCATGTCTGGGGAATTTTTATATAAAGGTGATGATTTCATACACATTGAAAGCATGTATATATTCTACTAGAATTAACCGTTCAATTGTCACTCTTTCGACATACTCTTTTTTTAGACCTTAGCTGTTTTCAATCTTCATGTCTACTTAGGCACTAACACATGGAGAAAACGTATAACCAATCGGTGACGTAATAAGCACCGGGGTTTTCTTAGTTCTCATGACATTCTTTTGAGGACAATAACGATGGAACGATATGCATCCAACCAGGCAAACAAAAGCTTTTTCACATTCTTCCTATTGAATGCGAGGTTATTATTGTCCATGAAGCTTAAGTTTTTCAACAAGAAATTTCTCATGGACGGATATGTTGAATAGAAAAAAAAGAAGTTTCAGGTGGACAGATGGGCTTCTGAACGTGCTCGGCTTCTATTTACAACAACTTGTGGTCATGTTACAGTAAATTTTTTCACACAGGATGTTGATTTTATGGATCAGACCGATCCATTTGTTTGTGACTGCCAAAAATAGTGTTTGGGTTAGATGTTATTGCCATATTTAACCTGGGTTTTGTCTAAATTTGATGAACAATTAATCCTTTGGCTTTTGTACCTTTTGCAAGCTTGAGTTAGATGTTGTTGCCCTTTTTAACTTGGTTGTGACTGTCGTATTTTCTTTGAAACAAGGCAAATGGCTTGCCATTTCCTTTATTAAAGAGAGAAACATTGTAACAACAGGGACCCAGCAGATCGCCCAGTTATTTTTTAGTTGTAGAGACAGAGCAGGGTATCAGCTGCACTGTGCGGGGGTTGTGACCCGTTAGCCCAGGATTTTATTTAAGCACATGGCGAGCCTGTTACGTCTCCAACATATCTAGTTTTCCTAATGCTTTTCCTCTTGTTTTGGACTCTAATTTGCATGATTTGAATAAAACTAACCCCGTACTGACACTATTTTCAGCAGAACTACCATGGTGTTATTTTTCTGCAGAAATAAAAGTTCTCGGAATGAAAACGAAACTTTGCGGGGAATTTTTATATAATATATAAGAATTTCTGGAGCCAAGACCTACCAAAGGGGGGCACCTGGGTGGGCACAACCCACCAGGGCGCGCCCCCCTCACTAGGCGCGCCCAGGTGGGTTATCCCCACCTGGTGGCTCCGCAAACCCTGAAACCAATGCTATGAAATCCTATTTTTGGAGAAAAAATTAAGGAGAAAGAATTATCGCGATCCACAAGACGGAGCCACCGCCAAGCCTTGTTCTTCCTCGAGGGGGGGGGAGGAATCGGGAGTCTGTTTGGGGCTTCGGAGAAGGGGATCTTCATTCTTCGTCATCACCAACCCTTCTCCATCGCCAATTCCATGATGCTCCCCACCGGAAGTGAGTAATTCCTTCGTAGGCTCACTGGTCGGTGATGAGTTGGATGAGATTCATCATGTAATCGAGTTAGTTTTGTTAGGGCTTGATCCCTAGTATCCACTATGTTCTTAGATTGATGTTGCTATGACTTTGCCATGCTTAATGCTTGTCACTTTTGGCCCGGGTGCCATGATTTCAAATCTGAACGTTTATGTTATCACCATTAGATTAATGTATTAGATCCGATCTTGCAAGTTATAGTCACCTACTACGTGTTATGATCCGGTAACCCCGGAGTGACAATAACTGGGACTTCTTCCGATGATTACCGTAGTTTGAGGACTTCATGTATTCACTATGTGTTAATGCTTTGTTCCGGTTCTCTATTAAAAGGAGGCCTTAATATCCCTTAGTTTCCAATATGGACCCCGCTGCCACGGAAGGGTAGGACAAAAGATGTCATGCAAGTTCTTTTAATAAAGCATGTATGACTATTTACGGAATACATGCCTACATTATATCGATGAACTGGAGCTAGTGCCGTATCGCCCTAGGTTATAACTGTCTCATGATGAATATCATCCAACAAGTCACCGATCCAATGCCTACAAATTTATCCTATGTTGTTTCTACTAACTTACTACTGCTATCATCACTGTTACACTTGCTACAACTATTGCTATCACTGTTACCATTACTATTGCAGCTGCTACTCTTATCAAAACTATCATACTACTGTGCTACAGATCCCTTTGCTACAGATAATTAATCTCCAGGTGTGGTTGAATTGACAACTCAGCTTCTAATACCTTCAAATATTCTTTGTCTCCCCTTGTGTCGAATCTATAAATTTGGGTTGAATACTCTACCCTCGAAAACTGTTGCGATCCCCTATACTTGTGGGTTATCAAGCCCTTTTTCTGGCGCCGTTGCCGGAGAGCATAGCTATATTTGTTGAGTCACTTGGGATTATTATCATATTATCACTATGAAGAATCTGAAGGATGCTAAGACTAAGATATTTCCGTCAAAGATGAGGGGAGGTAAGGAACTACCATCCAGTTCTGCTTTAGATTCACCTTCTGTTATAAGTAAACTTGCAACACCACCACATGCTATTAATTCTGATATGTCACAAGTTATTGATGATGCTACTTCTGCTATGGAAAATGCTTATGATGATGCTAGTACCTTGCTTGATAATGATGATGTGCCACTTGGTGATTTTCTTGATAAACAAATTGCTAGAGTTATACAACATGATGTTGTTGAATCTGATGATGAGCTTGAAACTAAACTCCTGAAACACCTACTAGAACTAGCCTTCCTAGATATGAATTGCCTAAGGTGCCTAAAGGTTATCTTATGAGTGAAGAAACAACTAGAGATATTCTTGCTTGCAATGATAGAGATGATCTAGAGAAATTATTATGCAAGTATAAAGAAAAGTCTCTGAATGCTAGAATGAAACATGATCCTAAGTTTGCTACTTCGCCTATCTTTATTGATCATAAGGATTATGAATTCTCTGCCAACCTAGAGTTAATTACTTTGGTTGAATCTGATCCTTTCCATGGTTATGAAACTGAAACTGTTGTGGCACATCTTACTAAGTTGAATGACATAGCCACCCTTTTTACTCATGATGAGAAAACTCGCTATTACTTTATTATAAAATTATTTCCTTTCTCATTAAAGGGTGATGCTAAAGCTTGGTACAATACTCTTGCTCCTGGTTGTGTGTGTAGTTCCCGGGATATGATTTATTACTTCTCTGAAAAATATTTTCCTGCTCGTAAGAAACAAGCTGCCTTACAGGAAATATTTAACTTTGTGCAAATTAAAGAAGAGAGTCTCCCACAAGCTTGGGGGAGGCTTTGCCAATGCTTAATGCTTTGCCTGATCATCCTCTTAAGAAAAATGAAATACTTGATATCTTGTATAATGGACTAACCGATGCTTCTAGGGACTTCCTAGATAGTTGTGCTGGTTGTGTTTTCAAGGAACGAACTATTGGACAAGCTGAGGAATTGTTGAATAACATATTGAAAAATTATGATGATTGGACTATTCCTGAACCACCGCCTCAACTCACTCTGAAGATGAGGGGTATATTATATCTCAGTCCTGAAGATATGCAAGAGGTAAAGAAATCTATGAAGGAAAAAGGTATTAAAGCTGAGGATGTTAAAAATTTACCTCCTATTGAAGAGATACATGGGCTTAATACACCACCACTACCTAAGGTGGTAGAGGTAAATTCTCTAATGAAGTTCAATGATAATGACAATCCTCCCAATATGCATCCTAGTCAATGCCTTTATGAGTTTGAAAATTATATTAGAAAACAAGATCACTTCAATGCAAATGTTATGAAACAATTGAAATACAATTCTAATATGATTTCTCACTTGAGTGACTTGTTATTTAGAATATCAAATGATGTTAGAGGTGTTGGAAAACATGCTTCTATGGTACAAACCCAGTTAGAACAAGTTGCTAAATCTCAAAGAGAGTTGCTTGATCAAATGAATAATGATATGCATGACTTTGTTGTTAGAGTTGCAACTAGAGGAGGTAAAATGACCTAGGAACCACTTTATTTTGAGGGACACCCAAAAAAATTGAACAAGATTCACAAAGAACCAACACTAGTGCACCTAGTCCTTCTAGAAAGAAAAATAAAAAGAAAAATGATAGGACTTTTCATGCTCCTAGTGAATCTAAAATAGAAAGACCTCCTGACATAGATAATGAAGTTTCTATCTCTGATGCTGAAACTCAGTCTGGTAATGAACATTCACCTAGTGATAATGAAAAAGACAATGTTGATGTTCATATAGACTCTCAACCAAATAATAAAGAGCTGGACAATGATGTTGAGATAGAACCACATGTTGATCTTGATAACCCACATCCTAAGAATAAAAGGTATGGTAAAGGAGACTTCACTGGTAGAAAACACGATAAAGAAATAGAACCGTGGGTTCAAAAACCTATGCTTTTTCCACCTAAGTCAACTAAAAATAATGATGATGAAGAATTTGAACGCTTTGCTGAAATGACGAGGCCAGTCTTTTTGCGTACTCGCTTGACTAATATTGAAAATGCCTCCTTATGCAAAGTATATGAAAGACATCATCACAAATAAGAGAAAAATACCGGAAGCTGAAATCTCCACTATGCTTGCTAATTATACTTTTAAAGATGGAGTACCTAAAAATCTTGGAGATACGGGAATACCAACTATACCTTGTGCTACCTCTTGAGCACTGCATTGGTTTTCCCTTGAAGAGGAAAGGGTGATGTAGTAAAGTAGCGTAAGTATGTCCCTCAGTTTTTTAGAACCAATGTATCAATCCAGTAGGAGACTACACGCAAGTCCCTCGTACCTACACAAACAAATAAGAACCTCGCAACCAACGCGATAAAGGGGTTGTCAATCCCTTCACGGTCACTTATGAGAGTGAGATATGATAGAGATAATAATAAGATAAATATTTTTGTTATTTTTATGATATAGATTGAAAGTAAAGATTGCAAAGTAAAATAGATAGGGAACTTATATGATAATAGATAGACCCGGGGGCCATAGGTTTCAGTAGTGGCTTCTCTCAAGATAGCATAAGTATTACAGTGGGTGAACCAATTAATGTCGAGAAATTGATAGAAAAGTGCATAATTATGAGAATATCTAGGCATGATCATGTATATAGGCATCACATCCGAGACAAGTAGACCGAAACGATTATGCATCTACTACTATTACTCCACACATCGACTGCTATCCATCATGCATCTAGAGTATTAAGTTCATAAGAACAGAGTAACGCATTAAGCAAGATGACATGATGTAGAGGGATAAATTCAAGCAATATGATATAACCCCCATATTTTTATCCTTGATGGCAACAATACAATATGTGCCTTGCTGCCCCTACTGTCACTGGGAAAGGACACCACAAGATTGAACCCAAAGCTAAGCACTTCTCCCATTGCAAGAAAGATCAATCTAGTAGGCCAAACCAAACTGATAATTCAAAGATACTTGCAAAGATAACCAATCATACATAAAAGATTTCAGAAGAATCAAATATTGTTCATAGATAATCTTGATCATAAACCCACAATTCATCGGATCTCGACAAACACACCGCAAAAAGAGTTACATCAAATAGATATCCAAGAAGATCGAGGAGAACATTGTATTGAGATCCAAAAAGAGACAAGAAGGCATCTAGCTAATAACTATGGACCCGAAGGTCTGAGGTAAACTACTCACACATCATCGGAGAGGCTATGGTGTTGATGTAGAAGCCCTCCGTGATTGATTCCCCCTCCGGCGGAGCTCTGGAAAAGGCCCCAAAAGGGGATCTCTTGGGTATAGAAGGTTGCGGTGGTGGAAATAGGGTTTCGTGGTGCTCCTCAATGTTTTCGGGGTATATGGATATATATAGGAGGAAGAAGTAGGTCTGTGGAGCCACGAGGGGCCCACGAGGGTGGGGGCGCGCCTCCCTGCCTCATGGCCTCCTCGTTGATTTCTTGACGTCCACTCCAAGTCCTCTGGATCATGTTTGTTCCAAAAATAACTCTCCCGAAGGTTTCATTCCGTTTGGATTCCATTTCATATTCCTTTTCTGCGAAATACTGAAATAGGCAAAAAACATCAATTTGCACTGGGCCTTGGGTTAGTAGGTTAGTCCCAAAAATAATATAAAAGTGTATAAATAAGCCCATTAACATCCAAAACAGATAATATAATAGCATGGAACAATAAAAAATTATAGATACGTTGGAGACGTATCAAACATCCCCAAGCTTAATTCCTGCTCGTCCTCGAGTAGGTAAATGATAAAAACAGAATTTTTGATGTGGAATGCTACCTAGCATAATTATCAATGTAATTTTCTTTATTGTGGCATGAATGTTCAGATCCAAAAGATTCAAGACAAAAGTTTAATATTGACATAAAAATAATAATACTTCAAGCATACTAACTAAGCAATCATGTCTTCTCAAAATAACATGGCAAAAGAAAGTTCATCCCTACAAAATCATATAGTTTGGTCATGCTCCATTTTCCTCACACAAGAATGCTCTCATCATGCACAACCCCAATGACAAGCCATGCAATTGTTTCATACTTTAGTAATCTCAAACTTTTTTCAACTTTCACGCAATACATGAGCGTGAGCCATGGATAAAGCACTATGGGTGGAATAGAATATGATGATGGAGGTTATGCGCAGAAGACAAAAAAGGAGAAAGTCTCACATCGACGCGGCTAATCAACGGGCTAGGGAGATGCCCATCAATTGATATCAATGCAAGGAGTAGGGATTGCCATGTAACGGATGCACTAGAGCTATAAATGTATGAAAGTTCAACAAAAGGAACTAAGTGGGTGTGCATCCAACTTGCTTGCTCACGAACACCTGGGGCATTTGAGGAAGCCCATTGTTGGAATATACAAGCCAAGTTCTATAATTAAAAATTGCCACTAGTATATGAAAGTGACAAAACAAGAGACTCTCTATCATAAAGATCATGGTGCTACTTTGAAGCACAAGTGTGGAAAAAGAGGATAGTAGCATTGTCCCTCTCTTTTTTTGGGCCTTCCTTTTTTTATTTGGCCTTTCTCCTTTTTTATTTGGGACAACGCTCTATTAATGATGATCATCAGACTTCTATTTATTTACAACTCAATGATTACAACTCGATACTAGAACAAAATATGACTCTATATGAATGCCTCCAGCGGTGTACTGGGAAGGGCAATGAATCAAGAGTGAAATGTATGGTAAATTACGCATCGTGGCTTTGCCACAAATACGATGTCAACTACATGATCATGCAAAGCAATATGACAATGATGAAGCGTGTCATGAATGAGATGGTGGAAAGTTGCATGGCAATATATCTCGGAATGGCTATGGAAATGCCATAATAGGTAGGTATGGTGGCTGTTTTGAGGAAAATATAGGGAGGCTTATGTGTGATAGAGCATATCATATCACGGGGTTTCGATGCACTGGCGAAGTTTGCACAAACTCTCAAGGTGAGAAACGGCAATGCATGGTACCGAAGAGGCTAGCAATGATGGAAGGTGAGAGTGCGTATAATCCATGGACTCAACATTAGTCATAAAGAACTCACATACTTATTGCAAAAATCTACAAATCATCAAAAACCAAGCACTACGCGCATGCTCCTAGGGGGATAGATTGGTAGGAAAAGACCATCGCTCGTCCCCGACTGCCATTCATAAGGAAGACAATCAAAGAACACCTCATGTTTCAAATTTGTTACACAACAGTTACCATACGTGCATGCTACGTGACTTGTAATATTCAACACAAGTATTTCTCAAATTCACAACTACTCAACTAGCACACTCTAATATCACCATCTCTATATCTCAAAACAATTATCAAGTATCAAACATCTCATAGTATTCAATGCATTTTTGTATGATAGTTTTTATTGTACCTATCTTGGATGCCTATCATATTAGGACTAATTTCATAACCAAAGAAAATTACCATGCTATTCTAAAGGACTCTCAAAATAATATAAGTGAAGAATGAGAGATCAATAAAACCACCACCGTGCCCCAAAAGATATAAGTGAAGCAGTAGAGCAAAATTATCTAACTCAAAAGATATAAGTGAAGCACATAGAGTATTCTAATAAATTCCAATTCATGTGTGTCTCTACCAAAATGTGTGTACAACAATGATGATTGTGTTAAACTAAAAAGAAAAGACTCAAATCATACAAGACGCTCCAAGCAAAACACATATCATGTGGTGAATAAAAATATAGCCTCAAGTAAAGTTACCAATAGAAGAAGACGAAAGAGGGGATGCCTTCCGGGGCATCCCCAAGCTTAGGCTTTTGGTTGTCCTTGAATTTTAACTTGGGGTGCCTTGGGAATCCCCAAGCTTAGGCTCTTGCCACTCCTTATTCCATAATCCATCAAATCTTTACCCAAAACTTGAAAACTTCACAACACAAAACTTAAACAGAAAATCTCATGAGCTCTGTTAGTATAAGAAAACAAACCACCACTTAAGGTACTGTAATGAACTCATACATTATTTATATTGGTGTTAAACCTACTGTATTCCAACTTCTCTATGGTTCAGAACCTCTGATACTAGCCATAGATTCATCAAAATAAGCAAACAACACGCGAAAAACAGAATATGTCAAAAACAGAACAGTCTGTAGTAATCTGAAGGTTTCGAATACTTCTGTAACCCCAAAAATGATAAAACAAATTTATGGACGTGAGGAATTTATCTATTAATTATCTGCAAAAAGAATCAACCTAATCGCACTCTCTAGTAAAAAATAGCAGCAAATCTCGTGAGCGCTAAAGTTGATGTTTTTTAAAGCAAGATCGCAAAGACTTTCCCCAAGTCTTCCCAAAGGTTCTACTTGGCACAAACATTAATTAAAAGAATAAAACCACATATAAACAGAGGATAGATGAATTATTTATTACCTAACAGAACCAAAAAGCAAGAAACAAAAATAAAATTGGGTTGCCTCCCAACAAGCGCTATCGTTTAACGCCCCTAGCTAGGCATAAAAGCAAGAATAGATCTAGGTATTGCCATGATAACGATAAGGTAAATCGCAAAAACTCATCTCATACTCCCAACGTTCAGCAGCAAGCTTTCTTTGTGGCAATCAAAAGTAATCAAAAGGACTAAATTTAGTGGGACAAAAGTCCCCAAGATCATGCTCGGGAGGTATTGGTTCCTCCTTTGGCCCCTCATATTGCACAACCAATTCATCATTATAAGCATTCTTTTGGCAAAAAGTCATGAGCCTTTGTTCAATGGAAAAACCTAACCCATTATTCTGGATAGCAAAATTATCATTAAGTTCAGAGATCCTGTCAGCAAGAACATCAGTAGGAACCCTTTTTCTAAGGTTTTCATTAAAAGCAACATGATCTAAAGATCGTAAACGCATAATGTCTTCTTCATAAAAAAAGATTGCTTCTATGGGAGGACGGCCGACATCCACCCTATAATGCGCAAAAATTTCATTGGCCTCTTTTATTATAAATCTGAACTCATGAGCTAAAAGATGGTTGTTGCTCGCTTAACAGAAGAATGCTCAATATTAGAAAATTCCAGGAAAATCCTTTGTATGGAAGGATGCATATGTAAAAATTGTCTTTCGAGTTCAACTATGAGCAAAGATATAGCATCTCGGTGCTCGATGCTCCAAATTATGCATATGATATATCAAATTTTTCGTCTCGTTGAGCTCTTCATGGTAGAAGCATTTCCATGCATGTTACTGTACCTTATGATGTCGTTTTCTTTGATGCAAGAGTGCTATAAAATGTTAGCTCCTGGTAGTTATCAGATCATGAGGTTTTGTTATTTTTGTTGCATTTGATGTGTGCATTATTTGAGCATGAGGTCTACATGTGTTTTGAACTACAACATGCCATCTTTACAGGGGTGCAACTCTTGTATTTTTGTGATATATGTGGTGACTAGAACAAGCATGCAAACTAGGCTCCGTGATTTTGCTGTTTTCAGGGACTTAGGATTTTGCCAAGTCCTTTTCCTGCTGTTATTTTAATGCCATGTAAACTTGATGCTACAGTGATCCATGATTATTTTGGGATACTTCAGTAAGGATGTTTTGAGCATGTGATTATGCTCTATCCATCCATGCCCCTGTTTGAAACTATATAGTTTTCTATAATGTCTTTTACTTGCTCTACTTTTGCTATAAAATGTTCCTGGCAGAATGTTAACATGTCAATCAATATTTCCATGGTTGTTGCTATTGATCCATGCATCCTATGAACTTGCTCCTGCCACATTAGCTTCATGAACATGTCTTCTTACTGTTGATATGCTTGGTTTGTCATCCAATGCTTTGTGGTGAGTGGTATGATCTTACAAAGTTGCTATCAAAATTCTGTTTATGCCATGCTCTGTTTTTCTGCCAAGTCTGAAACTGTTAATAAAACTTTCTATGTTTACACGGGTGCCATCAGATATTCTGTGCCTTTTTGGCTCATCTTCATTGAGGGACTTTTGTTCTATGCATTTAGTAGAATAATACCATGCCTTTATTTGCCACAATACATTCCTGTAGCATGTTGTTTGCTTGCTCTAAACATTGCTTCCTAATGTTGTTTTTGACATGTTTGAAAGGGCATTTCCCTACTTTATGTTTTGGATGATGATGACAAACTCTTTATTGGTCTAATCATGTGCTATATGTTTCAGGTTCTCAATGCTTAGGCTTACATCGGATTGCTATTGCCTCTCGTAGGAAAATATCGAAGACGTGTCCTCTACGCTTTTATTTTCTTTGGTCGTAGAGTACCAGATGAGGATCCAGATGTGACCGAGGAGTCAGAGGAGGACGCCAGAGATTTGGGACGCTAGCTTCACTCTTTTCCTTTTTGGTGTCTTGATGCCAAAGGGGGAGAGGGTTCTATAGGTCTCGGGGATTTGCATGGGTTTTTCTTTTTCTCGTTTTCTCATGTTGGTCTTTGTTCGTGGACTTGTTTCGTTCCTTGCTGTGTGTGAGACTTGTTACTCATGTTACCTTTCCGTTCATCGGTCATTATCGTTATTATTGCACTCTAAGTATTATATTGTCTCTCTTTTTTATGCTCAGAGTGGTGAGTCTATAAAATCTAGGGGAAGTCTAGTCTTGAAAGTGTGCTCATGCTTTCTAACAACTAGTTCCTATTGGGGCACATATTCAAGGGGAGTTCCGTCTAGATTTCATTGACTTATCTCTTGCAAATCATGTTGTTGTCATCATCCACCAAAAAGGGGGAGATTGAAAGGGCATTTCCCTACTTTATGTTTTGGATGATGATGACAACTCTTTGTTGGTCTAATCGTGTGCTATATGTTTCAGGTTCTCGATGCTTAGGCTTACATCGGATTGCTATTGCCTCTCGTAGGAAAAGATCGAAGACGTGTCCTCTACGCTTTTATTTTCTTTGGTCATAGAGTACCTGTAATATCAAGAGGGAATCCTCATTAGGAAGCTCTGGGGGAATCTTTTCACGTACACTTTCCTCACCCCTCATTTGTCTTCCTTAGTTGTGAGAGAGAGTGTTCGCCCTTTCTTTCCTTCTATTTTCGGCTCTTCCCAGCGGTTGTACCGCCCCCTGGAGCGGTTGTACCGCTGGACCTTGTCTCTCTCCAGCTTTTACCGAGCGGTTGTACAACTGGCTCCGGGTGGTTGTACTGCCACCTTGCTCAACAAAGGCCAGGGTGGTGGTTCCGGCCATGCACCGCTCAAGTATCGCTCAAGGTTCTGTTTTGATACGGTTCTCGGACGGTGGTGGCCCGGTTGATCCGGTTGATCCTCGTTGACCAGTACCACCGGTGGTCTGAGCGGTTCTTCCGCTTAGAACTTCGCCGTCCAAGAGCTCAAGGCCATGCGGTTGTTCCGTTCTTACACCACTCAAGTACCGGTCTGGTCTCTGTTTTGAGGCGGTAGCTGTGCGGTGGTTGGGCAGTTGGTCCGGTCATTTTTCTTAACCGGTACTACCGCCCAGTGGCCCAGTTGTACCGCCTGGTAGGGTTCTGCAGCTACACCGTGAGTCCCGGTTGTACCGGGACAAGGACCGGTTGTACCGCTGCGAGGCTGAAAACGCAGCTACGGCTGGATTTCTAGGGTTACTATATAAGAGTGTTTCTCCCACCTACCACTCTCACCTTTGACCTCTCTCACTCCACCATTAATGCACTTCAAGCTCTCTTGCCCGATCTCTCTCTAGCCACTCAAACTTGTTGATTTGCTAGGGATTGAAGGAGGAGACCTAGATCTACACTTCCACCAAAGGATATTTGCTTCCCCCATACTTTCTTGTGTGGGTTTTGTTACTCTTGGGTGTTTGAGCACCCTAGACGGTTGAGGTCACCTCGGAGCCATATTCCATTGTGGTGAAGCTTCGTGGTTTCGTTGGGAGCCTCCAATTAAGTTGTGGAGAGAGCCCCAACCTTGTTTGTAAAGGTTCGGTCACCGCCTTCAAGGGTACCAATAGTGGAATCACGGCTCTCGCATTGTGTGAGGGCGTGAGGAGAATACGGTGGCCCTAGTGGGTTCTTGGGGAGCATTGTGCCTCCACACCGCTCCAACGGAGACGTACTTCCTCTCAAAGGGAAGGAACTTAGGCAACACATCCTCGTCTCCACCGTCTCCACTCTTGGTTATCTCGTGCCTTTACTTGTGCAAGCTTATTTGTATCATATCACTTTCTTGCTTGTGCTCCTATCCTTGTTGCATGATATAGGTTGCTCACCTAGTTGCATATCTAGACAACCTACTTTGATGCAAAGTTTAAATTGTTAAAGAAAAGCTAAAAATTGTTAGTTGCCTATTCACCCCCCTCTAGTCAACCATATCGATCCTCTCAATTGGTATCAGAGCCTCGTCTCTTTATTAAGGACTTTACCGTCCGAAGAGTATGGTTGATACCGTAGACGGTGTGGAGGCACACTCCGGTGCGAATCCGACCTCGTCTACGGGCGATGGGGGAACCTCGGTCTCTCATGAGGAGTTCAATGTGGCCTTGGAGACATTGAAAACCTCCATGACGACCGAGGTTGAAAGCATGTGTACTAAATTCCTTGAGGGGCTTAAACTGTCCACCGCACCGTTAAAAGTGGGTGATCCCACCGACAAGGTGACGGATGCTATCTCCGATAAGGGGGGAAGCTAGTAGTGAAAAGGCTCCTTCTTCTAGTGGTAAAAATGGCACCGGCATCTTTGCTCATGTGGAACCACCACTTGTTTATGGTGGACCGGTTCCCTCCACTCATTTGAATCACGCCGGTCCTCCCCCTAAGATTGTGAAAAATAAGGACTTTGATTCTTGGGTTTACCACTTTAAACATCATTTAAATCATGTGAACACTAACCTTTGGAGAATCATTGAAGAAGGTTTCTATCCGCATGATCCAAGCAACTTCACTCCTCGAGAAGCCGCGGATAATCAATTCAATGAGAATGCTCTCTTCATCATTCAAGATGCAATTCCACCCGAAGACCTACCTCATCTTCGTCCCTTTGCCTTGGCCAAAGATGCATGGCATTGTGTTGTCTCTCTCTACCGGGGAAGCGCAAGCATTCAATGCTCCAACTATGAAGTGGTGCAAGATGAGGCCAATGAGTTTGCAATGAAATAAGATGAAGAACCTCGTGAGCTTTATCGGAGAGTAACCAAACTTGCGGTCTCACTACGAGATCATGGGAGCAAGGACACGGATGACAATTGGATCAATCGCAAATTCCTCAAGGCAATGATGCCCTATCACAAGGCCATGTCCTCCGTCATTCTCAAAGACCGGACTTCCACACTTTGACCTCAAGCGAAGTGTTGGATGAGTTTGTGGCCATGAACATTTTGGACAAGACCACCGACAATGCGGTGCTTCGTTCTCAAAGGGCAAAGAAGCCCAACCTTGCATTGAAGGCCAAGCTGTCCGTTGAAGAAGAAGAAGAAGAGGAAGAAGAGGAGAGCAACCCCGAGGATACAAAGTATGCATATCATGAACACATGGCACTCGCTTCAAGGCAATTTTGGAGCAAGAAAAACTCGAGGCCAAACTTTAGCAAAAACAACTCAAGTGGCACGAAGAGCAAGCAACGTGTAAGGACTTGCTACAATTGTGGCAACGTGAGTCATTTTGTTGCGGAGTGTCCGTATGAGAAGAGGGAAGACAATGGTGGCAAGCTCATCCGAAAGGACAAGGCCAAGTCGTTCCCCAACAAGAGCAACTTCACCAAGAAGACTCCTCCCAAGGCATTGGTGGTACAAGAAGAGTACAATGAGGATGATGACGATGATGAAGGTGATGAGTCGGTTGCCATGGCCTCCATTGCCATTGCGACGACTCCACGGGTGTCTCACTTCGACTCACCCAATGAGAGCATCACCGCCAAGTGCCTCATGGCTAAAGCCACCAACAAGGTAACCCCCAACATCAAAACTACCATCATTAATCATCCTTCTCCGACAGATAGCATTAATGAACTTGAGGGAACTAATGTGGAGGAGAATGAGTTTGAGACCTTTATGGGTAAACTCAAGGGCAAGTCCAAGAAGAACTTTGTTGCTCTCTTGGAACAACTTGGTGAAGCCAATGACATGATCGACGCTCACAAAGATACCATCTCTAAGATGGAAGGGCATAGCCATGACTATGCCGATGAGATTTCAGATCTTTCCAATGCTCTTGAGGAAGAGCGTGGTCTTTGTTTGGCTCTTGAGGAGTCACACAATGAAGATCATGCTAAATTAAAGAAAGATCTTGATCATGCTCGTGTTGTTTCTCGTGTGCTAAATTCCGAGAAGGACGAACTTGGGGTTGATCTTGCTAGACTCAAAGAGCAGTTTGATATACTTGACAAGGCCCACAAGGTCTTGAAGGGTATTCACGCTAGTCTCAAGGAGTCTCATGATCAACTCCAAGTGAAGCTAACTAAGGAGAAAGCCACATTTCCTCATATGGTTTTAATTGATAATGCAAATGCTACTAACCCGTGTTGTGAGCATATACATCTTGTTGAGGAAAATGCTAAGTTGAAGGAGCAGCTTGAGAAAGGCCTTGTGTCATGTATACAAGGTGAGAAGAACCTCAACGACCTTTTGAGTAGTCAAAAGGAAGTCGTGGCCAAGGAAGGGATTGGGTACGCACCCAAGCCCAAGAACAAGAAGAAGAATGACAAGGCCAAACAACCTCCCCCTCTCAAGCAAACTATTGTGAAGGAGGGAGAGAGTGCATCCAAGGAGAAGAAGAACGATGCGAAGGGTGGCGGTGCCGAGAAGGGCAATGCCACCCCTCCAAACAAAGCCGGCGACTTTAATCCTTCTTATGTGTTATGCCGTGCTAGTGATGGGCATGTTTATGCCAAATTTGTTGGTCTCCCTATGAATACATTGAATGGTCTATTTGTGTTCCTAAGACCCTTGTTACTAACATCAAAGGACCCATTACAAAATGGGTACCTACAACCAAGCATTAATCTCTTGTAGGTGTTTGCTTCCGGTGGGGGATCATGGTTGCTCGATAGTGGAGCTACAAATCATATGACCGGAAGCAAGGACTTGGTGGTGGACGTGCACAAGATTTCCTCTATGCCCACCAATGTTGAATGGGGTGATGCCTCGTCCTCTAAGGTATTGGGACTCGGCAAGGTTGTCATTTCTCATGATCTCACGATCGAGAAGGTCATGCTTGTAGAGTCCCTTGCATACAATTTACTTTCCGTTCGTCAACTTGCAATCATGGGATTTGCCACCTTCTTTGATATTGATACCGTGGCCCTCTTGTGGAGCAAGACTCTTAAAGTAGCCTTTGTTGGGCATGTCGAGAACGGTCTATATGTGATTAACTTTTTGGAGCGACCCACTAAGACCGCGACATGCCTAATGGCTAAAGTTGATGTGGGATGGCTTTGGCATCGCCGTCTGGCCCATGTCAATATGAGATCTTTGCAAAGTCTTCTCAAGGGGGACCATGTCCGTGGACTAACAAATGTTAGTTTTACTAAAGATCGTGCTTGCAGTGCTTGTATCGAAGGAAAGCTACATGAGAAGGCTCACCCTCCCACGACTATCATTTACTCAAAGAGGCCTTTGGAGCTCCTTCACATGGATCTCTTTGGGCCTCCATGCTTCGATAGTCTTGGGGGTAGGAAGTATTGTTTGGTGATTGTGGATGACTACTCAAGATACACTTGGGTGTATTTCTTCAAGAGGAAGAGCGAGACCTAGCAAACCGGCATTGACTTTGCAAATGAAGCACAACGTCAACACAGTGCAAAGATCTTGACAATAAGAAGTGACAACGGCACCGAGTTCAAGAACTACACCTTGGATGAGTTTCTTAGTGATGAGGGGATCAAGCATCAATACTCCGCACCTTACACCCCTCAACAAAACGGTGTTGCAGAGAGGAAGAACCGGACATTGATGGATGCGGCAAGGACCATGATGGCGGAGTTCAAGTCTCCGTACAACTTTTGGGCTGAAGCCATCAACACTGCATGTCATGCATCCAATCGGCTCTACCTCCGAAAGGTGTCGGAGTAAATGACCACGGGTAGCCTAGCCGGCACCCCCTGGCTCTTCTGAAAAATTACAAGCCGATCCGGCCCTCAAGAATCCAAGACGTGGGGCCGCCTTCCCCTTGCCGGCTGTCTCCCAGGCCGGCTATCGGAAGGCGACCCGACTTTAGCCCTCATGAAGAAAGCCGCGGGAGGGCCGGCTCTGAGAAGCCGGCCGCGAGAAGGCCGACTCCAAGAAGCCGGCTCCTACAAAGCGGTCAAGATCGTACCCTCGAAGTCTGCATCCACATAACGGCGATGTGACGGGGCGTGGCTACAGTGAAGCCTGCCACCCCCGAATCCCGGAGCACACCTGGCACAGTGCGTCGTACGGGTGGCCATGGCCCGTCCGGCGCGACACCGTTGCCACGTTGACCCTGATGTCATCCACGACAGGCTGCCAGTGCGGCCCACAGGCGGTGGGCCCCTTCGGGCAGAGAGACACCCGAAGGCGGCCAGGCCTCCCCCAGTCGGCCCAAGACAGAGCCGGCTTGCCACCTCCCTCGAAGGAGATGCCCCATTAAGGAGACAAGACACGGTGAGGCTACAGCGATCACCCGCCGGACGGAGGCACTGTAGCCACGCCCACCTCGGCAAAGCCCTTGTCACTAGGATTGAGCAACAGTAACCAGCCACCGACAAGGCCCCGGACTGTGGGGCCTGCCTGTCGACCAAGGAGCCGGCAGCCGGCGGGTCCCAACAGCCGGTGCAGAAGCCGGCGAGTGTAGTCACAGACGGCTGGGCCCCACGCCCAGCCGGATTACCATTGTACCCCCGGGGGGTAGGCCTATATAAACCCCCTGGGACACCCATGCAAAGGGTTGATCCAAGGTAGTTCTAGACACCACATAGAAAGGGGAGGAGGGCTAGCCGTGCTCTTCTTCTTCTTCTCACAAAATAGCTCAAGGAGCTTCGTGTAGCTACTTGTTCATCTAGTGATCATGCGGAGACCCCGCAGAGCAGCAGTAGGGGTGTTATCTCCACGGAGAGCCCCGAAGCTGGGTAAGATTCGCCGGCGTGCATGTCTTCGCCTCATCCCGCTTCCAGGCACCGGCGACGTCTTACTGGCTCCCACAATGATAAGCCACCCATTGGCATATGTCGCACCTACCACCCGACATTTGGCACCCACCGTGGGGCCAGGTGCACCGTCGCCCGGAGACCTGTTCTGGACGGGAACCCTCTTCCTCCCCAGCGAGCATAGCCAGCCCGGCACGCCCGATGGCGCTTGCCACGACGCGCTGCAAGGCGTCACCAACGTCTGCGCAGCGAGCGGCCTCTCCGATCTCCTTGACAAGACCCTCATCTCCGATGAGCTCGCCTCTGACGCGGGCACCAACCACCTCGTCAACCTCCTCGGCCAGCTCTGCGTCTCCGGCGAGCCTGCTGTGGACTTGGAGTCGGTTGGCTCCACCGATCCGATGCCTGTCGACTCCGACACGGCCTCACTCGACACTTTCCCCATCGACGTCACGATCTACAACGACCCGCTTCCCCAGGCCGATGGCTGCGATGTTGTCACCACCGAGGTGATGGTCACCGGCCACGGCGACACTTCTGACGAGAGCGCCCATGACGCCCCGCATGCGGCAGTCCACGACTTGTCCATCCCCCTCCCGGCTGATGCTGATGCCGAAGCACTGGAGGCTCGCCGCCTCGCCCTCCTCGCGGAGGGCCGGAAGTTGGCTTCCATGAGACGCCTCACTAAGGCCCACCGGCGCGAAGCCGACCGCGCCGCCTTTGGCACGCCGCCCCCAGGCGGGCCCAGCCGGGCCGGCGTTATCAGGCAGCGCGGCGCTGTCGTCGCCGACATGCCAGGAGTCGACCGTCCAGTCTACGCCACTCCACTCGAGAACCTGTGTGCCGCCCAGGTGGCCGTAGACGAGCTAGACGGATTGGGGGCCGAAGAACTCCCCCACATGACCAGACGCATCCAGCAGCTAATCGATGCAGCCGCGTAGCGGCACGAAGCCGACGCCCACACGGAAAACCCGCGCGCAGCACGAGAAAGAGCCGGCTGTCAGTCGAAGCCGAACCCGAATCTCCATCGAGCGAGACGCAGAAGGCCATCCCCGGGCCGTGGAGTGGCGGGGCAACCCGCCTCCGCCTCGGCCTCGTGGGGAGAGATATCCCACCCCACCGCCTGTTGCGCATCCGACCCTCAGCGGCCCACTAGGTCGCCGCGAAGGAGTCAGCGAGAACGACGCCCGCCATCGGATCGACCGCCTAGCGCGATCCCTGGCGCTGGAAGAAGAAGATGATGTCGGTCCGCCTTTCTTGGGCCCCCGCATCCGCGACGAGCCTTTCCCCAAAGGGTTCTTGCTCCCAAGAGACACGCCCAAGTACAACGGCTCCGTGAAGCCAGAAGATTGGTTGATCGACTACTCCACGGCGGTTAGCATAGCAAACGGCAACAGGCGCATTGCCGTGAAGTACGTGCCCCTCATGCCGCAAGGCACGGCGCGGACCTAGCTCAACAGCCTCAAGCCATACAGCATCAACAGCTGGCTAGACTTCACAGAAGCCTTTGTCCGCAACTTCACCAGCACCTACAAGCGGGCTCCCAAGCCCAGACAGCTCTCCCTGTGTGTACAAGGCCCCGCCGAGTCCACTCGCGACTACCTCACGCGTTGGGCCGAGCTCCGCAACTCTTGCGAAGGGGTGCACGAGGTGCAAGCCATAGAAAACTTCACTGCCGGGTGCCGAGAAGGCACCCTCCTCAAGCACAAGCTTCTCTGCGATGAGCCGACTACCCTCGACGAGCTTCTGGACATAGCAGACAAGTACGCCACCGCCGACTCCTCAATGAAGACCGAGCTCCGGGTAGACGCATCCCGGAAAGTACTCAACCAGGCGCCCAAGACGCCGGCTGGGGACTCCGGACAACGCCCACACCAGAACAACCACAAGCGCAAGGGCCCCGTGCCACCCTCCACCAGTTGGCAGGTGGCCACAGTCGAGGACGAGCAGCCCGAAGGGCGGCCCGCACCCAAGAAGCAGAGGTGCGGCAAGCCGGCTTGGCAGCCGGCCTTCTCCTACGAGCAAACTCTCGACGCCCCATGCAAGTTCCACAGCGGCGTGAAGCCGTCCAACCACACAACCCGGAAGTGCCACTGGCTCACCCGAATCTCCAAAGGCGAAGGGCTCGCGCTGCCTCCGCCTGCCGGTCCGCCGCCTCCCGCTCTGCAGCCGCCGACCGCTCGGCCTGCAGTCGGAGCCGTGCACGATGAGTTCCCTGACGAGCATGCCGCCTATGTCGTCTTTACAAGCCAGCCCGAAGACCGGCGCGGCAGATGCCGAGAGCACCAGGAGGTCAGCATGGTCGCTGCCAACCCTGCCGAGCACATGCACTGGTCAGAAAAACCTATCAGCTGGAGCCGGGCTGACCACCCAGAGGTGATGCCATCTCCCGGCTCTTATGCGTTGGTTCTGGATGCCACCCTTGCAACGGACACACACGCCGCCCGTTTCTCTTGTCTGCTGATAGACGGCGGGAGCAGCATCAACATCCTGTACCGTGACACCCTGGAGAAGCTGAACGTCAAGACGAAGCAACTCATGCCTACTCGGACTGTGTTCCATGGCATCGTACCCAGCCTGTCCTGCGCCCCCATTGGCAAGATCAAGATTGATGTACTCTTTGGGGACAAGGAGCATTTCCGCCGGGAGGCGATCTGGTTTGAAGTGGTGGACCTGGAGAGCCCCTACCATGCATTGCTTGGCCGACCTGCCTTGGCCAGGTTCATGGCTGTTCCCCACTATGCTTACCTCAAGATGAAGATGCCGAGCACCAAAGGCATCATCACCATAGCCGGCGATTACAAGAAATCTTCCGAGTGCGCAGCAGCCAGCAGCCGGCTGGCCGAGTCCCTTGTGATTGCCAAAGAAAAGAAGATGTTGGACTGAGTCGTGGCCATGGCCAGCAAACAGTCGTCCTTGTCCCCCGATCCCAAGGAGTATGATGCCCAAGGATCTTTCCAGCCGGCCAAGGAGACGAAGAAGATACCTCTTGACCCCGAGCACCCAGAGAGGTTTGCCGTCATCGGGGTAAACCTAAACAGCAAATAGGAAGGCGAGCTCGCCGATTTCCTCCGTGAGAATCGGGACATCTTTGCATGGTCCCCCAAGGACATGCCGGGTGTTCCGAAGGAATTTGCCGAGCACAAGCTACATGTCCGAGAAGACGCAAAACTAGTCAAACAAAACTAGTCAAACAACCCCTCCGCCGACTGTCAGAGGAGAAAAGAAGGATCGTAGGAGAAGAGATAGCCCGGCTTCTGGCAGCCGGCTTCATTATGGAAGTTCTCTTTCCAGAGTGGCTTGCCAACCCGGTCCTCGTGCTAAAGAAGAACAACAAGTGGCGCATGTGCATAGACTACACGAGCCTCAAGAAGGCCTGCCCCAAAGATCCCTTTGCCCTGCCAAGGATTGATCAAGTGATAGACTCCACGGCCGGATGCGAGCTGTTGAGTTTCTTGGATGCTTACTCAGGATACCACCAGATAAAGTTAGATCCGGCAGACCGCCTGAAGACCGCCTTCATCACGCCATTCGGAGCCTTCTGCTACCTGACTATGACATTCGGCTTGAGAAATGCCGGTGCCACTTTTCAGCGTTGCATGCAGAAGTGCCTCCTCAAGCAGCTCGGCAGAAATGCCCACGTCTACATAGACAACATTGTGGTGAAGACGGAGAAGCGCGGCACCTTGCTGGAAGACCTCAAGGAAACATTTGAGAACCTACGCCGGTTCCAAATCAAGCTCAACCCCGAGAAATGCGTGTTCGGAGTGCCAGCCGGCCAACTCCTAGGCTTCCTGGTTTCTGAACGCGGCATCGAATGCAACCCAGTAAAGATCAAGGCCATTGAGAGAATGGCGATTCCCACCAAACTTTGAGACGTCCAGAAGTTCACCGGATGCTTGGCCTCCCTGAACCGCTTCATCAGCCGGCTCGGAGAAAAAGCTCTCCCCCTCTACCGCCTCATGAAGAAGACCACTCACTTCGAGTGGAATGACCAAGCCGACCAAGCTTTTCACGAGCTGAAGAAGGTGCTGGCCACGCCGCCTGTCCTGGCAGCACCAACTGAGAAAGAGCCCATGCTCCTCTACATTGCCGCAACCAGCCGGGTGGTCAGCACCGTCATCATAGTCCAACGCCCAGAAGAGGGCCGAGCCCAGCCGGTCCAGAGGCTGGTGTACTATTTGAGCGAGGTGTTGTGTACCTTGAAGCAGAACTACCCGCACTACCAGAAGATGTGCTACGGTGTGTACTTCGCCGCCAAGAAGCTGAGCCCTACTTCCAAGAGCATCCCATCACGGTTGTATGCACCGCCCCGCTGGCCGAGATCATAGGCAACCGGGATGCATCCGGCCGGGTGGCGAAATGGGCCATCGAGCTGGCCCCGTGCACGATTTTCTACCAGCCTCGCACCGCCATCAAGTCCCAAGCATTGGCCGACTTCCTCGTCGACTGGGCCGAGACCCAGTACCTCCCGCCAGCTCCCGACTCCACTCATTGGCGCATGCACTTCGATGGGTCCAAGATGCACACCGGCTTGGGAGCCGGCGTCATCCTCACCTCTCCCAAAGGCGACAAGCTCAGATACACACTGGAAATTCACTTTGCCACCTCCAACAACGTGGCCGAGTACAAGGCGCTCATATACGGGCTTCGGCTTGCCAAAGAGCTCGGCATTCGCCGGATCCTATGTTATGGCGACTCGGACTTGGTGGTCCAGCAATCATCCGGCGACTGGGATGCCAAGGAGGCAAATATGGCAAGCTACCGCTTCCTCGTTCAGCAGATCAGTGGGTACTTTGAAGGATGCGAGTTCATCCACGTACCGCGAGCCGACAACAAGCCAGCTGATGCCCTGGCTCGAATAGGCTCCACTCGGCAAGCAATACCAACCGGTGTCTCTCTACAACGCCTCCTCAAGCCGTCTATCAAGCCGTCTCCAGAATCCGATTCCATCTTCGTGCCGCCTGACCCCGATACAGCCGGGTCCGGCTCGAAGAACCAAGTGGGTGACCCGGGAACTTCGATAGTCGGCTCGGGGACATCAGCAGGTGGCTCGGGGACTTCCGTAGTTAGGCTCGACCCGGGGACTGTCGTGGTTCTAAGCCTGACAGTAGAGTGGGGGGTAGGTATGGAGAGGCAAGGTCCTAGCTATGGAGAGGTTGTAAGCACAAAGGATGTACGAGTTCAGGCCCTTCTTGGAAGAAGTAACAGCCCTACGTCTCGGAGCCCGGAGGCGGTCGAGTGGATTATGAATGTATGAATTACAAGGTGCCGAACCCTTCTGCCTGTGGAGGGAGGTGGCTTATATAGAGTGCGCCAGGACCCCAGCCAGCCCACGTAGGAGAGGGTTTAAGGTGAGTTAAGTCTGGGGCGTTACTGGTAACGCCCCACATAAAGTGCCTTTACTATCATAAAGACTACTTGATTACAGGCCGTTGCAGTGCAGAGTGCCTCTTGACCTCCTGGTGGTCGAGTGAGTCTTCGTGGTCGAGTCCTTCAGGCTAGTCGAGTGAATCTTCGTTGGTCGACTGGAAGGCGACCTCTTCTAAGGATGTCCTGGGGTAAGTTACTTGGATCAGGTCCATGACCCTACCCTAGGTACATAACCCCATCATTAGCCCCCGAATGGATTGAGGCTTCGAGTGAAGAAGGAGTTGATGTCGTTTTCGATTAACCTTTGCGCTCTAGTTGTGCACTGTTCTGTACTAAAGAATCTCTTCGTTGACAGGAAACAACTCGACTTCAGTCGACTTGATCCATTCTGCTTTTGCGTCGAGTGATCTTTCAAGCTACGACGATCTCCGAGCGACGGATCGCCGGAAACACCGCGCCTGACAGACTGATTTGTTGCTTGCGGATTCTGCGGGATGCGAAATTTGGGGGCGCGCGCGAAGCGGGGCGGACCGCGGCGTTCGGATGGGACGGGGCATGGACGCCTCGATCTCCGCGCCGCCTTTTTCGCCACGCATCCCGCCTGCATAACTGTTCCAGATATGATTAGATCGCCCGGGACCACCTGTCATCCACTCGGAAGGGACCTTATAAATGTGCCCGGCGAGGATTTCTGTGCTGCGCCTTAGCATTCTTTCCCTCTCTCTGCCTCCTTCCTCCCTGCTCAGCGTGCTCGCTCTCGCCCCCGCACCACTTCCCTTTGCGCATCTCGCCGGCGACCATGGCCAAGGAGAAGACGGCGGCGCTGGAGCGCGCCAAGAAGGCGTCGGCGTCGGAGAAGGCGAAGGGGAGACCCACCAGCCGCGGAGGGTCCTCGTCCAGATCCCGCCTGCCGAAGGGCTGGGTCCAAGGAGACTGGATCCAGTCGACCATCACAGAGAAGGACCTCCTCGACATGGCCAACGAGGGCTTGATCCCTCACGGAGCTGCGAGGTTGCCGGGGAAGGAGTGGCAGCCACAGCCAGAAGAGGGTGAGTGTGTGCTTTTGGCCACTCATGTTGATCGTGGGTTTTCCTTGCCGCCAAGTATTTTCTTCCGTGGCTTCTTGAATTTCTTTGGAGCGCAGCTTCACCACTTTACCCCAAACTCCATTGCCTATCTTGCCGCGTTCGTGTCCACGTGTGAGGGTTTCTTGGGCTGTCGACCGCACTGGGGTTTGTTCAAACATATATTCACGTGTCGATCTCAGACCGTGAAGAAGGCGAGCCCCGGTGATGAGAAAACCCGAGTCGTCCAAATGTGCGGGGGCCTGGGGATTCAGGTGAGGAATAAGAGCACCTTCCCGCCCATGACCTTTCCCGAGTCCATTAGAGGCTGGCAGTCGACTTGGTTCTACTGCCAGGTCCAGTCGACGCCAGGGCAGTCGAGTGGACTCCCTCCGTTCACCATGGACCGAGTGAGCAAGCCTTCCCCTCTGAAGTTGATTCCGGAGGAGAGAGCCGACGTGAAGATGTTGATGGAGCGCGTGGTGCAGTTGGTTCGGGAGGGAGTGACAGGCATGGACCTCTTGGAGGTTTTCCTCAAGCGTCGCATCCAGCCTCTCCAGTTCCGGAGCCACTGCATGTGGTTGTACTGTGGGACCGAAGACGAGACTAGAGTCCATCCAGAAGCAGTCGACGATGTCACTCTGGAAAGATGGATGGCAGCCGTCACCGGAAACAAGGACAACCCACGTGGAGCCAGAAGGATTCCTCCACTCGACCACAACAGCGATCCAGATAAGGTACACTTGCCCTGCTCTCCACTGCATTCTTGTCGCATTCATCTCTGTTTACTCTGCCGACTGGTCGACTGATCATTGTCTTGATATCTGCTAGGCCCTCACCGAGCTGTACTCGATGCCCAATGGGGCACAAGCTTCGACTGAGGAAGGCGAGGCGAGCGGGGGCGAGAGCCAGGAAGAGGAGGAATGGGACTCGGATGTTGCAGAGGACGATGACGACGATGATGATGATGACGGCGATGAAGACGACGTCGAGGACGAGGAAGAGGAGGAGGAGGAGGTCGTGCCACCGCGCTCGGAAAGGCGGTCGAAGCTCGTCCACGACCCTTCGACTGAACGTGGCAAGGGGGTTGCGACGCAGTCGACCAAGCGCCCTAGGACCACCTCTCCAGCGCCGACTGAAAAGGCGCCGAAGCAGCCCAGGGCGGCCTCGTCGAAGCCGATCAAACTCTTGCCGAAGATGAAGGTGTCCATCCCTACCATATCAGGGTAACCGTGCTGCTCATATTTTCTTATTCTGTGCGAACTTTATCTCTGGTCGACGCTGAAGTTAGTCGACTGATCCTTTGGAGTTGCAGGGCTGCTACTTCTGAGACCTCGGCCCGGGCTGATGACCACGAGATGGAGGATGCAGCAACTTCGAATCCGGGTACTGTGTTCTTAACACCGTTCTTAGTCGACTGACTCGCGATCTCTGATCCTGATCCTTCTCCGCAGCTCCACCCAACACTGTTATCAATCTCCCTGACGACGACGAGGATGAAGAACCACTGACACGCAGGAGGAGTCGGAAAGCGTCCGCCAGTAAGGTGCCTCAGGATGTGACGGCGCCTGAGATTCCGACTGTGGAAGAAGAGAACACCACTCGACACACGGTGTCCTTCGCAAGTCCACTGACGAGTGCTCAGCAGCCCTCCCTCTTCACGACGCACCACGTCCCCAGAGGACCAGCTGGCGCAGCGAAGGAGGCAATACGCCAGGCGGGACTCATGATGGAGCAGCTGAAGACATCCGAGACGCGAGCCAGGCAGCTTTATGACGCCAGTTCTGCCCTCCAAAGCAATGTCCAGGTCAGTCGACCGCTGTTTGTTCTGTGGATATGCTACCAAAAACTTTTCTTTTCCCGGAATTTATATTAGTCACCCCACTGGGTGTGTCGAATAAACTCCGTGTTAGCGGGGCACGCTGAGTGCACCCGCTGGGTGTAGTCCCAAGGCTAAGGTCGACTGCTGGCAGTCGCCTTAGGCTTTATGATGTAACTTTACTGTCAGTCGACTGGTCCGACTGGACTTTCAACAAAACCGGTGGGGGCACGCTGAGTGGCACCCACTGGGTGGTAAGTCCCCAAGGCTACAGGCTTCGACTGCGTGGCAGTCGGCTTAGGCTTATAAATGTCAATCTTTCCCTTGTCAGTCGACTTGGTCGACTGGATTTCACAAACCGGTGGGGCACGCTGAAGTGCACCCAACTGGGTGTAGTCCCCGAGACTGTGGTCGACTCGCTTGGCAGTTGATCACAGTTCTTAGAAAGAATGCATCTCGCACACTGTTTTTTTTTTGAGGTCGACTGGTCGACTTTGTCTTCAACAGGATTAGTGGGGGCACGCTGAGTGCACCCACTGGGTGTAGTCCCCGAGACTACGGTCGAATGCTTGTATTCGGCTGTAGTCTTAGAAACGTGTGTTTTCCCTTTTTCACTCGGAAGTGAATTACATTTGACATTTAGTCGATTGGTTCTTCGCAGAACTCTTGTGATCTTGTGGCTCGCTACTCAGAGCTGGAACAGAAACATACTCAAGTCGAGCTGAGCTTGAAGCTGGTTCAGGAGAAGCTGACAAAGGCAAAGGAGGAGACCGAAGGTATGTTTGGTGAGACCCTGACGACTGCTTTTCCCCTTGCTTGCTTCAGCGTCTGATCTTGCTGTAACTTGCAGGTAAGGTAAGGGAGGCCCAGCAGAAGAAAGACCTTGAGCTAGCTGAGAAGATCAAGCTTGCTGACGAGAAGTTAGCTTCAGTCACCAAGCTCGAACAAGACAATACCAATCTGAAAGCTGCTCTTGGGATTGCCAACAAGGAGGTCAGTCGACTGAAAACTGATAAAGCTGCCCTGACCGATCAAGTCAGCAAATTGACTGAGAAGAAAACTGAACTGGAGGCCTTCCTGAGTGGCCTTGCCAAGAAGTTGTTCTTATGCTTGAAGGTAAACCTCCATGTTTGGCAAATATTTCCAATTGTGGCTTTTTCCATTCGACTATCTCCTTGACTTAGTGATCACCCTTGCAGAATTTTGTCAAAACTTTGAAGAAGAAACCAGCCGACTGGAGCCAAACCTTGACCCCGTCAATTCTCCGGTGAACGATGAAGTTGCCATGGATGTTTTCCGACTGGAGTCTCGTGTTGCAGCTGTCGTGGACTATCTCACAAGGCTGAAGGCCGCCACATCTCGCATCGACTCGACGCTCTGGCCTGAGGAGACACTTCAGAATGACCTTGAGTCGCTGATGGCCCGGTTGAACACGATCCCTGGTCGAGTGCAGGAGTGGAAGAAGTCCTCGGCTCGGTGTGGTGCAGATGTCGCTCTGTGTCTGGCCCGAGTCCACTGCAAAGACGCGCGAGAAGAGAAGCTGGCGGCCCTTCGGGTGGCCAATACCAAGAAGCACGACTTCAGGTCCTTAATGGAAACTTTCCTTGCAGCTGCCACTCGGATCGCCGACGGAATTGACCTTGATGAATTTGTTGCACCTTCCAGCCCTCCACAGGAGGGGTAAAAAACTTCTTCTGGCTCGACGCTTTAAATTTGCCTCGGTATGCCGAGTGGAATTGTAACCGACAAACCTTAACGGGCTTGACACCTGAGCACTTTCGGTTCCTTTAGATATCGATTCAAACTTGAATTTGGCGCTTGAATATGATTGCTTTCGGCTCGGAATGTCTTTTGCAGGTTCAAAGCAAGGTGCCTGTACTGCAATCGACTTATTCTTTAGTCCACTTAGGAGAGCACTGGGCTGCAGCTAAGCCCCCCGAGTGAGAGGGTTGCTCTCCACTCGGCAGGGTTTTTATAACTTAGGCGAGCACGGCTGCAGCTAAGCCCCGAGTGAGAGGTTGCTCTTCACTCGGTAGGATTTTTATAACTTAGGCGAGCTTGGACTGCAGCTAAGCCCCGAGTGAGAGGGTTGCTCTTCACTCGGTAGGATTTTTATAACTTAGGCGAGCACGAGGCTGCAGCTAAGCCCCGAGTGAGAGGTTGCTCTTCACTCGGTAGGATTTTTATAACTTAGGCGAGCTTGGCTGCAGCTAAGCCCCGAGTGAGAGGGTTGCTCTTCACTCGGTAGGATTTTTAAACTTAGGCGAGCTTGGACTGCAGCTAAGCCCCGAGTGAGAGGTTGCTCTTCACTCGGTAGGATTTTATAACTTAGGCGAGTGCTTGGACTGCAGCTAAGCCCCGAGTGAGAGGGTTGCTCTTCACTCGGTAGGATTTTATAACTTAGGCGAGCACGGCTGCAGCTAAGCCCCGAGTGAGATTGCTCTTCACTCGGTAGGATTTTATAACTTAGGCGAGGCTTGGACTGCAGCTAAGCCCCGAGTGGAGAGGCTTCCACTCGGTAGGATTTTGATAACTTAGGCGAAACGGATTCGCAGCTAAGCCTCCGAGTGGAGTCTGGCTCACCACTCGGTAGGATTTTTACAAACTTAGGCGAAACGGATTCGCAGCTAAGTCACCCACTGAGGGGAATTTTATTGGACAAAAATAAAAAGTGACAGAAATTATGGAGGAACTATGACACTATTATTTTGAGGTCCATGAACTACAGAAGTACTTTATTGCAACTCATCCGAGTGATAAAACTTAAGTGTAAAATGGGCGGAGTAGCTCCGCGTTCCAAGCTCGGGGCTCGTCGATATTATGCTCGACGTTGTAAAGACGGTACGCCCCGTTGTGGAGAACCTTGGTGACGATGAAGGGGCCTTCCCAAGAAGGAGCAAGCTTGTGTGGTTTGTGCTGATCCACTCGGAGAACCAAATCCCCTTCCTGGAAGGCTCGACCTCTCACATTTCTGGCGTGGAAACGGCGCAAATCTTGTTGGTAGATGGTCGACCGGATCAGAGCCATCTCCCTTTCTTCCTCTAAAAGGTCGACTGCGTCCTGCCGCGCTTGTTCAGCTTCTGCTTCGTTGTAGATTTCAACTCGAGGAGCATTGTGGAGAAGATCACTCGGCAAGACCGCTTCAGCTCCGTAGACCAAGAAGAATGGAGTTCTTCCGGTCGACCGATTAGGTGTGGTCCGCAGTCCCCAGAGTACAGAGGGAAGTTCGTCGACCCAAGCTCCAGCCGCGTGTTTGAGATCACGCATCAGTCGAGGCTTCAATCCCTTAAGAATCAGTCCATTAGCTCGCTCTGCTTGTCCATTCGACTGCGGATGGGCGACTGAAGCGTAGTCGACTCGTGTGCCCTGGGAGTTGCAGAAAGCTCTGAATTCCTCTGAGTCAAAGTTCGACCCATTATCCGTAATGATGCTGTGTGGGACTCCATATCTGAATATTAGTTCCCTGATGAAGCTAACAGCAGTACCGGTGTCAAGGCTCTTGATTGGTTTAGCCTCGATCCACTTGGTGAACTTGTCGACTGCCACCAGTACATGCGTGAAGCCACTTCGTCCTGTTCTCAAAGGACCGATCATGTCCAGCCCCCAAACTGCAAAAGGCCAGACGAGTGGGATGGTCTTCAAAGCTGACGCAGGCTTGTGCGACATATTCGAGTAGAACTGACATCCCTCGCACTTATCTACTATCTCTTTTGCCATCTCATTCGCCTTGGGCCAGTAAAATCCGGCTCGGTATGCTTTGGCCACGATGGTCCGAGAGGACGCATGATGACCACAGGTCCCCGAGTGAATATCATTGAGGATGAGTCGACCTTCTTCTGGTGTTATGCACTTCTGACCGACTCCAGTCGCGCTTTCTCTGTATAATTGTCCTTTGATTACGGTAAAGGCCTTAGATCGACGGACGATCTGTCGAGCCTCTTCCTCATCCTCCGGAAGCTCTTTCCTCAAGATATATGCGACATACGGAATCGTCCAGTCGGGAATGACCACCAAAACCTCCATGATCAAGTCGACCACCGCTGGGACTTCAACTTCAGTCGGATCTGTGGCGCTCTTGGGCTGCGGAGTTTCTTCGGTGAAAGGATCTTCTTTGACTGACGGAGTGTGTATATGCTCCAAGAACACACCACTCGGAATGGCTTCTCTCTTGGAACCTATCTTTGCTAGATCATCAGCTGCTTGATTTTTCAGTCGGGGTATATGATGGAGCTCCAACCCCTCGAACTTCTTCTCCAGCTTCCTCACTGCACTGCAGTATCCAGTCATGGCTGGGCTTCTCACGTCCCACTCTTTCATCACCTGATTGACCACTAAATCCGAGTCGCCATAGACCATTAGGCGACGGACGCCGAGTGAAATGGCCATGCGCAACCCATATAGGAGGGCCTCATATTCTGCCTCATTGTTGGAGGAATCAAAGTGAATCTGGAGCACATATCTGAGCTTATCTCCTCTGGGGGAAACCAGGACAACCCCAGCACCGGAACCATTCAACATCTTAGAGCCATCGAAAAACATGGTCCAATGCTCCGAGTGAACTTCAGTCGGCTGCTGTTGTTCAATCCACTCGGCGAGGAAATCTGCTATCGCCTGGGACTTAATGGCTTTCTTTGCCTCAAACTTGATATCAAGGGGAAGAAGTTCAATCGCCCATTTGGCCACTCGACCAGTTGCATCTCTGTTGTGCAAAATCTCTGATAGTGGAGCGTCGCTGACGACTGTGATGGAATGGTCAGAGAAATAATGAGCAACCTTCTTTGTGGTCATGTATATTCCATACACAAGCTTCTGATAATGAGGATATCTCTGCTTGGATGGAGTCAAGACTTCAGACAAATAATACACTGGGCGCTGAACTTTGAGAGCTTTTCCTTCTTCTTCCCGCTCGACCGTTAGCACAGTACTGACGACTTGTCCTGTGGCTGCGATGTAGAGCAACAGAGGCTCTTTGCTGATTGGAGCAGCAAGCACCGGCTGGGTGGAGAGCAGAGCTTTTAGCTCGGCAAACGCTGCATCAGCTTCTGGAGTCCACTCGAACTTGTCAGCCTTCTTCATCAGTCGGTAAAGAGGCAGTGCCTTTTCACCGAGTCGTGAGATGAATCGACTTAATGCGGCCAAGCATCCAGTAAGCTTCTGGACATCGTGCACTCGCACAGGGCGTTTCATTCGGAGAATAGTGCCAATCTTCTCTGGGTTAGCGTCGATTCCCCGTTCGGAAACGAGAAAACCGAGTAACTTGCCACCAGGAACTCCAAATGTGCACTTTGATGGATTGAGCTTGATATCATACCTTCTGAGGTTGGCAAATGTTTCGGCGAGGTCAGCGAGCAGGTCGGAACCTTTTCGTGACTTGACAACAATATCATCCATATAAGCTTCCACATTCCGACTGATTTGGGTGAGTAGACACTTCTGAATCATTCGCATAAATGTGGCTCCGGCATTCTTGAGGCCGAATGGCATGGTGATATAGCAGAAGCACCCGAATGGAGTGATGAAAGCTGTTTTTACCTCATCGGGCCCGTACAGACGGATCTGGTGGTACCCGGAGTAAGCATCTAAAAAAGACAACCTCTCGCATCCCGCGGTCGAGTCAACAATTTGATCTATGCGAGGGAGAGGAAAGTGATCTTTCGGGCAGGCCCGGTTGATGTGCTTGAAATCAATGCACATTCGGAGCGACTTGTCCTTCTTAGGAACCATGACGACATTAGCGAGCCACTCGGAGTGGTATATCTCTCGGATAAATCCTGCCGCCAACAGTCGAGCCACTTCTTCACCGATGGCCTTTCTCTTCTGGACGGCGGACCGCCGAAGATGCTCTTTGACTGGTTTTGCAGACGAGTCGACTCTTAGGCGATGCTCAGCCAGTCCCCTGGGAACACCTGGCATGTCAGCGGGCTTCCATGCAAAAATGTCCCAGTTCTCACGGAGGAACTGGATGAGCGCTTCTTCCTATTTTGGGTCGAGTGTTGTGGAGATGCGGGTCGGAGCTGCTTCGGGGTCGGTCGGGTGAATGTGAACAGGCTTCGTCTCACCGGACGACTGGAATGCAGACTCTGTGGCGGGCTTCTTGGATCGCAGCAAGTCACTCGGATCTGCGTTTTGCTTGTATTCTTCGAACTCGACCGCTGTCACTTGGGAATCGGCAATCTTGGAGCCCTTCTGAAAGCACTCCTCTGCCTTTTTCCTATCACCGGTGACAGTGATCACGCCTTTGGGACCGGGCATCTTCAATTTGAGGTACACGTAACATGGTCGAGCCATGAACCGTGCATAGGCTGGTCTCCCCAAAATGGCATGATATGCACTTTGAAAATCCACGACCTCAAACGTCAACTTTTCTTTGCGAAAATGCTTCGAGTCACCAAACACTACGTCCAAAGCTATCTGGCCGAGTGACTCGGCCTTCTTCCCTGGTATAACTCCATGGAAGCTCATGTTACTAGTGCTCAGTCGGGACATCGGAATGCCCATACCTTTCAATGTGTCTGCATACAACAAGTTCAGCCCACTTCCACCATCCATCAGCACCTTTGTCAGTCGAGTGCCTTCGACAACTGGATCGACCACCAAAGCTTGCCTCCCGGGGGTGGCAATATGAGTCGGGTGATCAGATTGGTCGAATGTGATGGGTGTTTGAGACCATTTCAAATAATTTGCCTTTGCTGGGGCAACCATGTTCACCTCTCGGTTAATCACTTTCAGTCGACTTCTGCTTTCCACATCTGCAAAGATCATCAGAGTGGAGTTGATATGCGGATATCCTCCCTCACTGTCCTCTTTGTCTTCGGCCTTGTCCGACTCCTTCTCCTTGTCCTTAGACTGTTTTCCCTGAAACTGCTGGATCAGGAGTCGACATTGGCGAGTGGTGTGCTTTGGGTAAATGATATTCCCCTCTTCATCTTTCTTCGTGTGAATGTGACACGGCATATCCATCACGTCGTTCCCTTCTTTATCCTTTACCTTCTTGGGGTTCCAGGATCCTTTTGGTTTCCCCTTAAACTTTCCTTGAGTCACGGCCAGAGCCTCTCCAGGAGCTGCCGGTTCAGCCTTCCGCTTCTGTTTCCGACTGGTGTTTCCTTTTTCCGACTGACTCGGCTTGTGCTTGCCGCTTCGGAGTCGGTCTTCTTCTTCGCCGTTGGCGTACTTGGTAGCAATCTCCATCATCCGACTCAAGGTCATGTCACCGGTTCGACCAAATTTCAAACTCAGTTCTCTGTTCTTGACGCCGTCTTTGAAGGCGCATACTGCCTGATGATCAGAGACATTTTCCACAGTGTGGTGCAAAGTGATCCACCTCTGAATATACTCTCTGAGAGTCTCATTAGTTTTCTGCACGCAGACTTGCAACTCTGTCAATCCCGCTGGTCGCTTGCAAGTCCCTTCAAACGTTCTGACGAACACTCGGGACAGATCTTCCCAAGTGTAAATGCTGCTAGGAGGTAATTGAGTCAACCATGCCCTGGCAGAACCTTCCAACATGAGGGGCAAATGCTTCATGGCCACCTCGTCGTTCCCACCACCGATCTGAACTGCCACTCGGTAGTCTTCAAGCCAAGTTTCAGGCTTAGACTCACCAGTGAACTTGCTGACTCCTGTTGCCAACCTGAAATTGGGGGGATAACTGCGGCTCTGATAGCTCTGCTGAAACATTCAGGACCAGAAACATGTACTCGACTGCTCGTGGGTACATCTCTGTCGAGTGCGCCTCGATGGGCTCTGTTCCGGTCGACCAACCCTTGCACGATAATGGATCGCGCGTCGAAGCCTGGCTCTCTGGGGTCAACTGGAACCCTACGCCCTGTACTGTACTGACGCCTATCATCTGGCTGCCGAGGAGCGTAAGACCCACCCCTCGGAGGGGAATAGGGCACTCGACGCCTATCATCTCGGTCGAGTCTGTCGCCATATTGATCTCGCCGATTCTCACGCCCTTCGCGCCGCGGAGGCGATCTGGGGCTGTGAGCCGACTGAACCGTATTCACAGTGACAGATCGACTGTGAATTCTGTTGCGCGACTGAGACACGGCTGAATTCTGATCTCCTGCTGCCCGGAGCAGATCCCTGATCTGCAGCAAACCTCTGCCAGCTTCCGACTGCGAAGGCTGAATGGACTCTGCTATACGGGTCGCAGCTGCTAAATTCTGAATTGGGGTTCGATATACCTGAGTCGGCGGGAAGAGTTGACGTCGACTGGTGTCGGGAACTCGTTGCCGCGCGCGCTCGTCGAGTGCTCGCTGAAGGTTCTCCAGTCGAGTGCGCTCGGCCAAATTGGCCAGACGCGCCTCCTCCAAGGCACGAGCCTCGGGGGTTTCTCCTGCGATGGGAATACGCAGGGGATCCTCGTTCCTGCGGCGAAGCTCTTCTCTTTGCAGAGAGTCGAGTGGCTCGGGCTGGTACTCTTCGTAGCCTCGTGCAGGGTCGCCGCCGTCACCTGCTCCACCACCACGGGCGAAGCCAGGAGGGCTGTGGGGCCCGTCGACCATCAAGATTTCCGCCGCTGGATCACTGCTTCCGCACTCGGATGCAGTCTCTCCGGAGCCAGTCGACTGATCGAACAAGCCGTAGAGAGATTCGTTGGGCTCGATTGCCGCAACTTGTGTAGTGGCCGATTGGCGAGCCACCGCGTGACTCACCCATCGCTGAAGCCTCGACCGGCCTGAGCGCTTGCGCTGGCGGGAGACCGGGAGGGTGGACGATGGAGGAGCCGACCGATACTGGGTCGACGGTTGCCGCAGCAGAACGCCGCGGACACATGCGCGAAAATGCGTCGCACCGCGGACGGGGAGCGCGTCTACGTCGAGTGGAGCCTCCTGGAGCCATGCGGAGTCGTCGGCGATGAAGGTGAGAGTGCCGAGACGGATCTCTTGACCCTTGACCAAAACTCCAGCAGACACCATGATGAGAGTACTCGGAAGAATCGCAACTTCTCCACAAAATCGCTAAAACACCTGCCCCACGGTGGGCGCCAACTGTCGTGGTTCTAAGCCTGACAGTAGAGTGGGGGGTAGGTATGGAGAGGCAAGGTCCTAGCTATGGAGAGGTTGTAAGCACAAAGGATGTACGAGTTCAGGCCCTTCTCGGAAGAAGTAACAGCCCTACGTCTCGGAGCCCGGAGGCGGTCGAGTGGATTATGAATGTATGAATTACAAGGTGCCGAACCCTTCTGCCTGTGGAGGGGGTGGCTTATATAGAGTGCGCCAGGACCCCAGCCAGCCCACGTAGGAGAGGGTTTAAGGTGAGTTAAGTCTGGGGCGTTACTGGTAACGCCCCACATAAAGTGCCTTTACTATCATAAAGACTACTTGATTACAGGCCGTTGCAGTGCAGAGTGCCTCTTGACCTCCTGGTGGTCGAGTGAGTCTTCGTGGTCGAGTCCTTCAGGCTAGTCGAGTGAATCTTCGTTGGTCGACTGGAAGGCGACCTCTTCTAAGGATGTCCTGGGGTAAGTTACTTGGATCAGGTCCATGACCCTACCCTAGGTACATAACCCCATCAGGGACTGCCACACCCGGCTCGGGGACTGCGGTAGTCGGCCCAGAGGCTGCACCAACACAGCAGGCGGCGGCTGACTCCAGCATTTCACCACCCAGCCCGCCCGCCCTGGTCGCAGTAGCCGTGTTGGCAATAGAAGAAGTCGCAGCTCCATCATGGCCTCAGTCCATCCTCAACTTCCTAATAAACCAAGATCTGCCGGCTGACGAAACAGAGGCAAGACAAGTCCAACGCCGAGCCGGAGCATACACAATCGTCAACAGAGAGCTCGTCAAGCACAGTGTCACTAGAGTCCTCCAGCGATGCGTCGAGCAAGAGAAGGGCATTGCAATCCTCAGAGACATCCACCAAGGAGAATGCGGCCACCATGCGGCCTCAAGATCACTCGTCGCCAAAGGTTTCCGCCATGGTTTCTTCTGGCCGACTGCTTTGGATGACGCCAAGGAGTTAGTTAAACATTGCAAAGGGTGCCAACTCTTCAGCTCCAAGCAACACATGCCGGCTTCAGCACTCAAGACCATTCCCCTCACTTGGCCCTTCGCCGTTTGGGGACTGGACATGGTGGGCCCATTCAAGATGGCGCGCGGCGGCATGACACATCTGCTTGTCGCTGTGGACAAATTCACCAAATGGATTGAGGCAAAGCCGATCAAGAAGCTGAATGGGCCGACTGCCGTGACATTTATCGCAGAAATAACAACTCGGTACAGTGTGCCACACAACATCATCACCGACAATGGCACGAATTTTGCCAAGGGAGCCTTGGCACGTTTTTGCGCGACGCAAGGCATCCGGTTGGACTTAGCGTCCGTTGCCTACCCGCAGTCAAACTGCCAGGTCGAGCGAGCCAACGGCCTCATCCTTTCCGGCATCAAACCCCGACTGGTCGTACCACTGGAGCGTTCGGCCCGCTGTTGGCTCGATGAGCTGCCGGCCGTCCTCTGGAGTCTGCGCACTACCTGAAGGAAATATGCCCTAGAGGCAATAATAAAGTTATTATTTATTTCCTTATAATCATGATAAATGTTTATTATTCATGCTAAAATTGTATTTACCGGAAACATAATACATGTGTGAATACATAGACAAACATAGTGTCACTAGTATGCCTCTACTTGACTAGCTCGTTAATCAAAGATGGTTATGTTTCCTAACCATAAACAATGAGTTGTTATTTGATTAACGAGGTCACATCATTAGTAGAATGATCTGATTGACATGACCCATTCCATTAGCTTAGCACCCGATCGTTTAGTATGTTGCTATTGCTTTCTTCATGACTTATACATGTTCCTATGACTATGAGATTACGCAACTCCCGTTTACCGGAGGAACACTTTGGGTACTACCAAACGTCACAACGTAACTGGGTGATTATAAAGGAGTACTACAGGTGTCTCCAATGGTCGATGTTGGGTTGGCGTATTTCGAGATTAGGATTTGTCACTCCGATTGTCGGAGAGGTATCTCTGGGCCCTCTCGGTAATACACATCACATAAGCCTTGCAAGCATTACAACTAATATGTTAGTTGTGAGATGATGTATTACGGAACGAGTAAAGAGACTTGCCGGTAACGAGATTGAACTAGGTATTGGATACCGACGATCGAATCTCGGGCAAGTAACATACCGATGACAAAGGGAACAACGTATGTTGTTATGCGGTCTGACCGATAAAGATCTTCGTAGAATATGTAGGAGCCAATATGGGCATCCAGGTCCCGCTATTGGTTATTGACCGGAGACGTGTCTCGGTCATGTCTACATTGTTCTCGAACCCGTAGGGTCCGCACGCTTAAGGTTACGATGACAGTTATATTATGAGTTTATGCATTTTGATGTACCGAAGGTTGTTCGGAGTCCCGGATGTGATCACGGACATGACGAGGAGTCTCGAAATGGTCGAGACATAAAGATTGATATATTGGAAGCCTATGTTTGGACATCGGAAGTGTTCCGGGTGAAATCGGGATTTTACCGGGTTACCGAGAGGGTTACCGGAACCCCCCGGGAGCTATTTGGGCCATAGTGGGCCTTAGTGGAAAAGAGAAGGGGCTGCCCTAGATGGGCTGCGCCCCCCCCCTTCCCCTAGTCCTATTAGGACTAGGAGAGGTGGCCGGCCCCCTCCTCCTCTTTTCCCCTCCGAGGAATCCTAGTTGGACTAGGATTGGAGGGGGAATCCTACTCCCAGTGGGAGTAGGACTCTCCTGCGCCTCCCCCCTTGGCCGGCCAGCCTCCCCTCCTCTCCTCCTTTATATACGGAGGCAGGGGCACCTCTAAACAAACAAGTTGACACAAGTTGATTCACGTGATCAATTCCTTAGCCGTGTGCGGTGCCCCCTGCCACCATATTCCTCGATAATACTGTAGCGGAGTTTAGGCGAAGCCCTGCTGCTGTAGTTCATCAAGATCGTCACCACGCCATCGTGCTGACGGAACTCTTCCCCGACACTTTGCTGGATCGGAGTCCGGGGATCGTCATCGAGCTGAACGTGTGCTCGAACTCGGAGGTGCCGTAGTTTCGGTGCTTGATCGGTTGGATCGTGAAGACGTACGACTACTTCCTCTACGTCGTGTCATCGCTTCCGCAGTCGGTCTGCGTAGGGTACGTAGACAATACTCTTCCCCTCGTTGCTATGCATCACATGATCTTGCGTGTGCGTAGGAAAATTTTTGAAATTACTACGAAACCCAACAGTGGCATCCGAGCCTAGGTTATTGATGTTGATGTTATATGCACGAGTAGAACACAAGTGAGTTGTGGACGATACAAGTCATACTGCCTACCAGCATGTCATATTTTGGTTCGGCGGTATTGTTGGACGAGATGACCCGGACCAACCTTACGCGTACGCTTACGCAAGACCGGTTCCCTCGACGTGCTTTGCACAGAGATGGCTTGCGGGCGACTGTCTCTCCAACTTTAGTTGAACCAAGTATGGCTACGCCCGGTCCTTGCGAAGGTTAAAACGGAGTCTATTTGACAAACTATCGTTGTGGTTTTGATGCGTAGGTGAGATTGGTTCTTACTTAAGCCCGTAGCAGCCACGTAAAACATGCAACAACAAAGTAGAGGACGTCTAACTTGTTTTTGCAGGGCATGTTGTGATGTGATATGGTCAAGGCATGATGCTGAATTTTATTGTATGAGATGATCATGTTTTGTAACCGAGTTATCGGCAACTGGCTGGAGCCATATGGTTGTCGCTTTATTGTATGCAATGCAATCGCGATGTAATGCTTTACTTTATTACTAAACGGTAGTGATAGTCGTGGAAGCATAAGATTGGCGAGACGACAACGATGCTACGATGGAGATCAAGGTGTCGCGCCGGTGACGATGGTGATCATGACGGTGCTTCGGAGATGGAGATCACAGGCACAAGATGATGATGGCCATATCATATCACTTATATTGATTGCATGTGATGTTTATCTTTTATGCATCTTATCTTGCTTTGATTGACGGTAGCATTATAAGATGATCTCTCACTAAATTATCAAGAAGTGTTCTCCCTGAGTATGCACCGTTGCCAAAGTTCGTCGTGCCCAGACACCACGTGATGATCGGGTGTGATAAGCTCTACGTCCATCTACAACGGGTGCAAGCCAGTTTTTGCACACGCAGAATACTCAGGTTAAACTTGACGAGCCTAGCATATGCAGATATGGCCTCGGAACACGGAGACCGAAAGGTCGAGCGTGAATCATATAGTAGATATGATCAACATAACGATGTTCACCATTGAAAACTACTCCATCTCACGTGATGATCGGTTATGGTTTAGTTGATTTGGATCACGTAATCACTTAGAGGATTAGAGGGATGTCTATCTAAGTGGGAGTTCTTAAGTAATATGATTAATTGAACTTAAATTTATCATGAACTTAGTACCTGATAGTATCTTGCTTGTTTATGTTGATTGTAGATAGATGGCTCGTGCTGTTGTTCCGTTGAATTTTAATGCGTTCCTTGAGAAAGCAAAGTTGAAAGATGATGGTAGCAATTACACGGACTGGGTCCGTAACTTGAGGATTATCCTCATTGCTGCACAGAAGAATTACGTCCTGGAAGCACCGCTGGGTGCCAGGCCTGCTGCTGGAGCAACGCCAGATGTTATGAACGTCTGGCAGAGCAAAGCTGATGACTACTCGATAGTTCAGTGTGCCATGCTTTACGGCTTAGAATCGGGACTTCAACGACGTTTTGAACGTCATGGAGCATATGAGATGTTCCAGGAGTTGAAGTTAATATTTCAAGCAAATGCCCGGATTGAGAGATATGAAGTCTCCAATAAGTTCTATAGCTGCAAGATGGAGGAGAACAGTTCTGTCAGTGAGCATATACTCAAAATGTCTGGGTATAATAATCACTTGATTCAATTGGGAGTTAATCTTCCGGATGATTGCGTCATCGACAGAATTCTCCAATCACTGCCACCAAGCTACAAGAGCTTCGTGATGAACTATAATATGCAAGGGATGAACAAGTCTATTCCCGAGCTCTTCGCAATGCTGAAAGCTGCGGAGGTAGAAATCAAGAAGGAGCATCAAGTGTTGATGGTTAACAAGACCACTAGTTTCAAGAAAAAGGGCAAAGGGAAGAAAAAGGGGAACTTCAAAAGGAACGGCAAGCAAGTTGCTGCTCAAGAGAAGAAACCTAAGTCTGGACCTAAGCCTGAAACTGAGTGCTTCTACTGCAAGCAGACTGGTCACTGGAAGCGGAACTGCCCCAAGCATTTGGCGGATAAGAAGGATGGCAAGGTGAACAAAGGTATATGTGATATACATGTTATTGATGTGTACCTTACTAGAGCTCGCAGTAGCACCTGGGTATTTGATACTGGTTCTGTTGCTAATATTTGCAACTCGAAACAGGGACTACAGAATAAGCGGGCACTGGCAAAGGACGAGGTGACGATGCGCGTGGGAAACGGTTCCAAAGTCGATGTGATCGCAGTCGGCACGCTACCTCTACATCTACCTTCGGGATTAATATTAGACCTAAATAATTGTTATTTGGTGCCAGCGTTGAGCATGAACATTATATCTGGATCTTGTTTAATGCGAGACGGTTATTCATTTAAATCAGAGAATAATGGTTGTTCTATTTATATGAGTAATATCTTTTATGGTCATGCACCCTTGAAGAGTGGTCTATTTTTATTGAATCTCGATAGTAGTAATACACATATTCATAATGTTGAAGCCAAAAGATGCAGAGTTGATAATGAAAGTGCAACTTATTTGTGGCACTGTCGTTTAGGTCATATCGGTATAAAGCGCATGAAGAAACTCCATACCGATGGACTTTTGGAACCACTTGATTATGAATCACTTGGTACTTGCGAACCGTGCCTCTTGGGCAAGATGACTAAAACACCGTTCTCCGGTACTATGGAGAGAGCAACAGATTTGTTGGAAATCATACATACCGATGTATGTGGCCCGATGAATATTGAGGCTCGTGGCGGATATCGTTATTTTCTCACCTTCACGGATGATTTAAGCAGATATGGGTATATTTACTTAATGAAACATAAGTCTGAAACATTTGAAAAGTTCAAAGAATTTCAGAGTGAAGTTGAAAATCATCGTAACAAGAAAATAAAGTTTCTACGATCTGATCGTGGAGGAGAATATTTGAGTTACGAGTTTGGCGTACATTTGAAAAACTGTGGAATAGTTTCGCAACTCACGCCACCCGGAACACCACAGCGTAATGGTGTGTCCAAACGTCGTAGTCGTACTTTACTAGATATGGTGCGATCTATGATGTCTCTTACAGATTTACCGCTATCATTTTGGGGTTATGCTTTAGAGACGGCCGCATTCACGTTAAATAGGGCACCATCAAAATCCGTTGAGACGATGCCTTATGAACTATGGTTTGGCAAGAAACCAAAGTTGTCGTTTCCTAAAGTTTGGGCTGCGATGCTTATGTGAAAAAACTTCAACCTGATAAGCTCGAACCCAAATCGGAGAAATGTGTATTCATAGGATACCCAAAGGAAACTGTTGGGTACACCTTCTATCACAGATCCGAAGGCAAAACATTCGTTGCTAAGAATGGATCATTTCTAGAGAAGGAGTTTCTCTCGAAAGAAGTGAGTGGGAGGAAAGTAGAACTTGACGAGGTAACTGTACCTGCTCCCTTACTGGAAAGTAGTTCATCACAGAAAACTGTTTCAGTGACACCTACACCAGTTAGTGAGGAAGCCAATGATAATGATCATGAAACTTCAGATCAAGATACTACTGAACCTCGTAGATCAACCAGAGTAAGATCCGCACCAGAGTGGTACGGTAATCCTGTTCTGGAGGTCATGCTACTAGATCATGATGAACCTACGAACTATGAAGAAGCGATGGTGAGCCCAGATTCCGCAAAGTGGCTAGAAGCCATGAAATCTGAGATGGGATCCATGTATGAGAACAAAGTATGGACTTTGGTTGACTTGCCCGATGATCGGCAAGCGATTGAGAATAAATGGATCTTTAAGAAGAAGACTGACGCTGATGGTAATGTTACTGTCTACAAAGCTCGACTTGTCGCAAAAGGTTTTCGGCAAGTTCAAGGAATTGACTACGATGAGACCTTCTCACCCGTAGCGATGCTTAAGTCCGTCCGAATCATGTTAGCAATTGCCGCATTTTATGATTATGAAATTTGGCAAATGGATGTCAAAACTGCATTCCTGAATGGATTTCTGGAAGAAGAGTTGTATATGATGCAACCAGAAGGTTTTGTCGATCCAAAGGGAGCTAACAAAGTGTGCAAGCTCCAGCGATCCATTTATGGACTGGTGCAAGCCTCTCGGAGTTGGAATAAACGTTTTGATAGTGTGATCAAAGCATTTGGTTTTATACAGACTTTCGGAGAAGCCTGTATTTACAAGAAAGTGAGTGGGAGCTCTGTAGCATTTCTGATATTATATGTGGATGACATATTACTGATTGGAAACGATATAGAATTTCTGGATAGCATAAAGGGATACTTGAATAAAAGTTTTTCAATGAAAGACCTCGGTGAAGCTGCTTACATATTAGGCATTAAGATCTATAGAGATAGATCAAGACGCTTAATTGGACTTTCACAAAGCACATACCTTGACAAAATTTTGAAGAAGTTCAAAATGGATCAAGCAAAGAAAGGGTTCTTGCCTGTGTTACAAGGTGTGAAATTGAGTAAGACTCAATGCCCGACCACTGCAGAAGATAGAGAGAATATGAAAGATGTTCCCTATGCATCAGCCATAGGCTCTATCATGTATGCAATGCTGTGTACCAGACCTGATGTGTGCCTTGCTATAAGTTTAGCAGGGAGGTACCAAAGTAATCCAGGAATGGATCACTGGACAGCGGTCAAGAACATCCTGAAATACCTGAAAAGGACTAAGGATATGTTTCTCGTATATGGAAGTGACAAAGAGCTCATCGTAAAAGGTTACGTTGATGCAAGCTTTGACACTGATCCGGACGATTCTAAATCGCAAACCGGATACGTGTTTACATTAAACGGTGGAGCTGTCAGTTGGTGCAGTTCTAAACAAAGCGTTGTAGCGGGATCTACATGTGAAGCGGAATATATAGCTGCTTCGGAAGCAGCAAATGAAGGAGTCTGGATGAAGAGTTCATATCCGATCTAGGTGTCATACCTAGTGCATCGGGTCCAATGAAAATCTTTTGTGACAATACTGGTGCAATTGCCTTAGCAAAGGAATCCAGATTTCACAAAAGGACCAAACACATCAAGAGACGCTTCAACTCCATCCGGGATCTAGTCCAGGTGGGAGACATAGAGATTTGCAAGATACATACGGATCTGAATGTTGCAGACCCGTTGACTAAGCCTCTTCCACGAGCAAAACATGATCAGCACCAAGGCTCCATGGGTGTTAGAATCATTACAGTGTAATCTAGATTATTGACTCTAGTGCAAGTGGGAGACTGAAGGAAATATGCCCTAGAGGCAATAATAAAGTTATTATTTATTTCCTTATAATCATGATAAATGTTTATTATTCATGCTAAAATTGTATTTACCGGAAACATAATACATGTGTGAATACATAGACAAACATAGTGTCACTAGTATGCCTCTACTTGACTAGCTCGTTAATCAAAGATGGTTATGTTTCCTAACCATGAACAATGAGTTGTTATTTGATTAACGAGGTCACATCATTAGTAGAATGATCTGATTGACATGACCCATTCCATTAGCTTAGCACCCGATCGTTTAGTATGTTGCTATTGCTTTCTTCATGACTTATACATGTTCCTATGACTATGAGATTATGCAACTCCCGTTTACCGGAGGAACACTTTGGGTACTACCAAACGTCACAACGTAACTGGGTGATTATAAAGGAGTACTACAGGTGTCTCCAATGGTCGATGTTGGGTTGGCGTATTTCGAGATTAGGATTTGTCACTCCGATTGTCGGAGAGGTATCTCTGGGCCCTCTCGGTAATACACATCACATAAGCCTTGCAAGCATTACAACTAATATGTTAGTTGTGAGATGATGTATTACGGAACGAGTAAAGAGACTTGCCGGTAACGAGATTGAACTAGGTATTGGATACCGACGATCGAATCTCGGGCAAGTAACATACCGATGACAAAGGGAACAACGTATGTTGTTATGCGGTCTGACCGATAAAGATCTTCGTAGAATATGTAGGAGCCAATATGGGCATCCAGGTCCCGCTATTGGTTATTGACCGGAGACGTGTCTCGGTCATGTCTACATTGTTCTCGAACCCGTAGGGTCCGCACGCTTAAGGTTACGATGACAGTTATATTATGAGTTTATGCATTTTGATGTACCGAAGGTTGTTCGGAGTCCCGGATGTGATCACGGACATGACGAGGAGTCTCGAAATGGTCGAGACATAAAGATTGATATATTGGAAGCCTATGTTTGGACATCGGAAGTGTTCCGGGTGAAATCGGGATTTTACCGGGTTACCGAGAGGGTTACCGGAACCCCCCGGGAGCTATTTGGGCCATAGTGGGCCTTAGTGGAAAAGAGAAGGGGCTGCCCTAGATGGGCTGCGCGCCCCCCCCCCTTCCCCTAGTCCTATTAGGACTAGGAGAGGTGGCCGGCCCCCTCCTCCTCTTTTCCCCTCCGAGGAATCCTAGTTGGACTAGGATTGGAGGGGGAATCCTACTCCCAGTGGGAGTAGGACTCTCCTGCGCCTCCCCCCTTGGCCGGCCAGCCTCCCCTCCTCTCCTCCTTTATATACGGAGACAGGGGCACCTCTAAACAGACAAGTTGACACAAGTTGATTCACGTGATCAATTCCTTAGCCGTGTGCGGTGCCCCCTGCCACCATATTCCTCGATAATACTGTAGCGGAGTTTAGGCGAAGCCCTGCTGCTGTAGTTCATCAAGATCGTCACCACGCCGTCGTGCTGACGGAACTCTTCCCCGACACTTTGCTGGATCGGAGTCCGGGGATCGTCATCGAGCTGAACGTGTGCTCGAACTCGGAGGTGCCGTAGTTTCGGTGCTTGATCGGTTGGATCGTGAAGACGTACGACTACTTCCTCTACGTCGTGTCATCGCTTCCGCAGTCGGTCTGCGTAGGGTACGTAGACAATACTCTTCCCCTCGTTGCTATGCATCACATGATCTTGCGTGTGCGTAGGAAAAATTTTGAAATTACTACGAAACCCAACACTACCCCAAACAAGTCAACCGGCTTCACTCCTTTCTTCCTCGTGTATGGTGCCGATGCGGTTATCCCAACTGACATCGAGTTCGACTCGCCTCGGGTAACCATGTACACGGAGGCGGAGGCCAAGGAAGCACGAGAAGACGGTGTCGACCTGCTGGAAGAAGGCCGGATGTTAGCCCTCAGTCGGTCTGCCATCTATCAGCAGGGCCTGCGCCGCTACCACAGCCGGAAGGTCAAGCCAAGATCCTTCCAAGAGGGCGATCTTGTGCTTCGGCTGATCCAGCAAACAGCCGACCAGCACAAGCTCTCGGCCCCTTGGGAGGGCCCCTTCGTCATCAGCAGAGCTTTAGGCAACGACTCCTACTACTTGATCGACGCGCAGAAGCCGAAGGCACGAAAGAGAGACGACTCCGGCAAGGAGTCGAAACGACCATGGAACGCCAACCTCCTCCGAAGATTTTACAGTTGAAATGCAGTACGTATCACCCTAACTTTTGTACTAAGTACGAGACAATAGGCCCCCCGAGGAGAGCTCGGGGACTGCCATCTTTTATCTATGAATGAAGAATATCATGCTTATGACCTTGTCATTACATCCACTTTTTTCGTCCGGCACCGGGTTCGACTAGTCGGCCCGGGGACTGGCCGCCTGGAGTTATATTAAAAAGTCCTACCCGCGGCTAGACAAGTAGTGTGCCGGCACCCAAGCCTTCTCTTGCCAAAAGTCGCAGTTCGAAGAACCGGCTGTCCGACTGGCAAGAGTTAAAGGCAGGAAAGGACGCCCACACGAAAAACGGCTAGGGACTAACAGACTAATATAACAAAAGCCAGTTTTTCTCCCACCACCGACCGACTACCAGAGTAGTCGGCCGGCCGGCTTCCATTCGCCTCGCTTCAATCTAAGAAAGCTCGAGTACTTGCCTTCCCAAAAGGGGAAGGCGGCAAAGGAAACAGCCTAAGGATAAAAAGCATACACGAATGGAAACCAAACACGCACACGATCATATTTACACAAAAGACGTTCAAAAGGCCAGCATTCAACATAATAAGAATACACCCCTAGTGGGTGGAACTGCGCAAGTTTAATAAAAATTGTTCAAAGGGTAACAAGCAGGAAAAGCAAGGACGGCAGATTAAGCCAGGGGAGCGACTGGCGAGTCGGGCAGGTCGGTGGAGACGGCAGTTGCGGCTGGAGGAGTGGCCGGCTGGCGAACCTCGGCATGATCACCGCCTCCCGCAGAGGGTGCGCTAGCACGCGCCTCGTTGCTGGAAGCACGATCAGGCTGAGGCTGGCTGGCCGCTTCACTGGCCGTCTCAACGTCTTCGCTCTCCTCTCCTTCGTCGTCTTCGCCTTCATCGCTGGAGGCGATCTCCTCTGCCGAGTCCTCACCCGCTGCCAGGTCCAGCCCGAACCACTCCTCCGGCTGGGCAACACCGTCGTCATTTATTTCAGGAGCGAAGACGTTGATGTCAGTGCACTCGGCGATCGTCGAGGCACGCTGAGCGAGAGCCGGCCGCACCTCCTCCATCTCCTCGTAGGCCTCCAGCCGCCAGGTGCGCAGCTGGTCCAGGTTCAGCCGGGGATACCAGGCTCGGACGAACTCCAACGCCCGCCCAGCTCCAAGCCGGGCCGCCGATACCTTCCAGGCCTCGAAGCGGCCAACCGCAACCTCCAGCCAGTCGGCAGTCCGACTCGGGGTGCGGGGAATCGTCTCGCCTGGCCAGAGGGCGGCCAACACCTGCGCCCCGGCGCGCTGGAGGCGGCGGAGCATACGGTGAGCCGGTTGCAGCCTGGCTTGGACCGCCAAGAGTTGCTCCTCAAGCGTCCGGCTCGCGTCCGGCGTGATTTCAGCCCCCGCCTGCCGGCGCGCCTCGGGATGGGCCTCGATGGTTTGGGTGGCGAAGACGGAGTAGCCGGGAAAGTAGTCTGCACAGAGAACAAAAGCAGCACAAGTCAGAACACAAATCAGGGGGCAAGGGGCAAGCAAGGAGTGAGGAAGGCGGCTTACCGTCGATCAGATCCTCGATACGACCGAAGCCCTCGCTCAGCGCTTGTTTTGCCTCAGCCCAGCCCGCCGCTTCGGTCTCGAACTCGGCCTTCAGGGCGTCCTCGTTGTCCTGCGCCTTCTTCAGGGCCGCCTTGTGGCTCTCCTCCTGGTCGGCCAACTTCTTGGCCAGGCGGTCACGCTCCAGGACCAAGGCGTTGTACTCGGCTTCCTTGGCGCGAAGGGCGGCCTAGGCTCTGCTGAGCTGCCCCCTCAAGTCGGCATTGGCTCCTGCAAGCATGAAGACAAAGGAAAATCAATAAGGAAGAAGTCATCAAGGAAGATCTGACCCACTGCTCAGCAGTCGGCCCAAATCTCGGGGACTACACCCAGTGGGTGCGCTGACGCGCCCCCACAGGAGATGAACGAAACAAAGCACGCACTCCAGCTGCTGGTCAGGTCTTCGGTTCTCCGGCCCAGCTCCTGAGCCTGGGAGTTGAAGGCAGCAGCGCGGAGGTTATGATACTCCTGGAAGATCAGACAGGAGGCGAGAATAAGATAGTTGTCAGGACCTAGTAAGTTCCAAGCCGCCTGCGCAGCAGCCGACTCGGAACTCAGGGACTACACCCAGTGGGTGCGCTGACGCGCCCCCACGGAAGAAATCAAAGAGAGCAAAACAACCAAGGCCAGAAGACTCACTCGGATGACAGCCCGCGTCATGAGGAACTCTTTGGTGTATCGCTGCAGCGAGGCGGCTTGGGCTTGAAGCCGGTTCCGGACCTCCTGGGCCGCCGCATTCAGCTCGCCCGTCCCCCCGCTGGGAGTCCACTCGGACGTGCTGACGCTGGCCGCCTCCAGGGCCTCCGCCGTTCGGCTGGCGCCCGCAGCTCGGTGCGGCTTCGGTGTGGAGGTGCCTCCCCCTACGCGCCGGCGCAATGCCGGCTGCACCTCGAGGCCGGCCCCTGCCTCCGGCTCGCCCCCGGCCGGCTGCTCTGGCGCCGCGGCTGATTGGCCGCTTTGGCCCGCCCCAGTCGGCGCCGTCTGCGGCGCCCCCTCCACGAAGACCACGTGGTCCTCCCTCCTCTCCATCACCGGCGGGTCTTGGTCGACCTCCTCCGACGGGGGCACGGGGATGTCGGGGGCCACGGCGCGGAGGGGAACGACGAGCAACGGAGGCTGGTTGTGCGAGGCCTCCGCCTCCGTCTCCGCGGCTGCCGCCTCCGCCCGGGCCTTGGCCGCCGCATCGGCCTGCTCCTTCGCCGCCTGGGCGGTCCTTCGCTCTGCCGCCTCCCGCTCCTCCCGCGCCTCCTGTGCGTTCTGTTCCGTGGCCTTCCTAAGGTCGGCGCGGGGATCCATGCGATGGGAGCCGGAGGACCCTCTAGTCGGCCCGACTACGGAGCCGCCAGGACCTCGCTCAAGGGAAAGCGGTGCCCTGCCCGGCGAGCAAAGAAAGGTTCAGAAGAGCTTCAATCGAAGAGGACAACAAAAAAAAATATACAAGACGTTTGACGACTTACGCCGAGATCGCCTGCGGCTATTTCACCGCCTTGCGAAAGCGGGCCGCCTTCACGGTCGCCTCATCCCGCTTGGTCACCGCCGCGGAAGCCTTGGATTTCTTCGGCCGGCTGCCAAAGAAGGTCGACGTGGCCCGGCGCTTCTGCGCGCCGCCACGGGTAGCCGGCGCGGCAGACGGGCACGCGCCTTGATGATCAAGCGCCGGCTGGCGGTGCGGGGCGGCTTCGACCTCGTCGTCGTCCGGCCAGTCCTCATCGCCTTCCCCCACGATGGAGTCTTCCATGGCGGCCGCTCCCAGGTCTGGGTCGTCGGCGTCGTCCATCGTGCGGTCGGGGAGGAGCTGGCGCTCTACCCCTGCGGCCCCGGCCGTCGGCGGAAGAAGAAGGTTCTGCTAAGGGCAAACCAACTGATCAAAGGTCGGCTATCATGATGCCGGCTACAAAAAGGAAGAAAAGAAGAAAAACTTATGGCAGGCGGAGGGTTGGCGCGAGAATACGGCCCCTTGCCGTATCGCCAATCCTCGACGAGCTTGCAATTGGAGATGTAGTTCACCATGTAAGACACCTCTGCATGAGGCATCTCCCTGGTGCTCAGCCGGCACGGGTCTAAGCGGCCGCTCATCTGGCAAATCATGTGAGGCCGGCCTTGGAGCGGAAGTAACCCGGACTGACACGGTTTTCAGCAAAATTGCCATGGTGTTATTTTTGTGTAGAAATAAAATTTCTCGGAATGACCTGAAACTTCATGGAGAATATTTTTGGAATATATAAAAATACTGGCGAAAGAATCAACACCAGGGGGCCACACCCTGTCCACGAGGGTGGGGGCGCGCCCCCCTATCTCATGGGCCCCCTGAGGCTCCACCGACCTCAACTCCAACTCTATATATTCACGTTCAGGGAGAAAAAATCAGAGAGAAGGATTCATCACATTTTACGATACAGAGCCGCCGCCAAGCCCTAATCTCTCTCGGGGCTCCGGAGAGGGGAATCTGTCCCCATCGTCATCATCAACCTTCCTCCATCACCAATTTCATGATGCTCATCGCTGTGCGTGAGTAATTACATTGTAGGCTTGCTGGACGGTGATGGGTTGGATGAGATTTATCATGTAATCGAGTTAGTTTAGTTAGGCTTTGATCCCTAGTATCCATTATGTTCGGAGAGTGATGTTGCTATGACTTTGCCATGCTTAATGCTTGTCACTAGGGCCCGAGTTCCATGATTTCAGATCTGAACCTATTATGTTTTCATGAATATATGTGAGTTCTTGATCCTATTTTGCAAGTCAATAGTCACCTACTATGTGTTATGATCCGGTAACCCTGAAGTGACAATAATCGGGACCACTCCCAGTGATGACTATAGTTTGAGGAGTTCATGTATTCACTGTGTTAATGCTTTGGTCGGGTACTCTATTAAAAGGAGGCCTTAATATCCCTTAGTTTCCAATAGGACCCCGCTACCACGGGAGGGTAGGACAAAAGATGTCATGCAAGTTCTTTTCCATAAGCACGTATGACTATATTCGGTATACATGCCTACATTACATTGATGAATTGGAGCTAGTTCTGTGTCACCCTATGTTATAACTGTTGCAGGAGGAATCACATCCGACATAATTATCCATCACTGATCCATTGCCTACGAGCTTTTCACATATTGATATTTGCTTAGTTACTTTTCCATTGCCACTGCTACAATCACTACAAAACTATTACTGTTACTTTTGTCACTGTTACCGTTACTTCCATATTACTTTACTACTAAATACTTTGCTACAGATATTAATTCTTTCAGGTGCAGTCGAATTGACAACTTAACTGTTAATACTTGAGAATATTCTTTGGCTCCCCTTGTGTCGAATCAATAAATTTGGGTTGAATACTCTACCCTCGAAAACTGTTGCGATCCCCTATACTTGTGGGTTACCAACAAGCAAGTGCCTCCTTATTACGCGGAAAAAATGATTGCTCCTGCTAACAGCTAGGATCCGCTGGCAAAATCTTCGCACAGAAGGAAGTGCCTTCTTTGTATGCGTAAAAAACTATTCCTCCCGATGATAGCTGGGACCCGGCAGATTTGGTGGCTGACCTATGGGCCTACTGTAACATCCCAAATTTTCAATTTGGAATGTTATACATTAGATCATCAATGTATATCATATTTTATTTGCTTTTGGTTTGATCCTAGAAATTTCTACGCAACTCAAGGACCCACGGAGAGAGTTGGGGAATTCATTATTTTCATATTTGAGTTTTCTCGAATTTTGTGAATAGGATTATTTGATTTTAATTATTTTATCATCAATTATTTCTATTACAAAAATATGAGAGAGGGAATAAAATGACTTTCCCAAAATAAAGAAATATTGAGGATTTAATAATAAAATCAAATAAGATTTTATTTCGGAGTTTTTGGGTATTTTATTTGAATTTAGGAAAAATGTGTGTTTTCCAAAATTGCATTTAGGCCCCAAATAAATGTTCACCTTGTGCGGCTTGATTTTAGAAGCCCGTGGAAATTTATTTCGGGATTTTCGGAGTCCGTTTACTATTTCTTTTATTTGTTTTTCTGCGCGGAATAATTAAACAAAAAAAACGCGAACCGACTTTGGGCCGTACCCGAGCGGGACTCCGCCCGGGGGCAGCCTTCAAATACCGCCGCCCCGAGCCGCCCCAGCCCACTGCGCCCGAAATCAGAGCCGCCACCGCCGCTGCCGCCCGCCGCTGGAGCCACCGCCGCCGCCGCCGGACACAGGTCAACCTCGTTTTCGCCGCCGTTTTTTTTTTAAAGTCACGGTTAAAAAAAAGTCGCGGTTTTTATTTTTTTCGGTTTTTTTAATAGATCGGTTTTTCCGATTTATTTAAATAGCGAGCGTTCGTTCGTTCGTTCGTTCTAGCGAACGTTCGTCGTTTTTCTTTTTCTCGAATTAAATCCGCGATTTTTCTAATCGTGATTCCTGATCCGATTTTCATTTTAGTATAACTTTTCGCTCGGTTATCGGAATCAGGCGATTCAAGCGCCTGGAGTTTCGTCTCGAAACCCTCTACCCATTTAACCAACTTAAACAAGTTTTTTCCACTGTAAAAATTGCCCTAGATCCAGAATAGTAAACGAAGCCTGTTTCTTTTGCCGTTTGACTTTCGTTGCTTCGTTTGATTTGATTCTTTTTGCAAACCGGAGTTCTTAAGTTGAACCTTCTGGTTAGATCTCTTATTCGAGTTTTACCTGTGCATTAGATGAATACTTATTGTATGCTTGTTTGTTTGTCTGCGATAGAATACCCGGAGTGCGCCGCCTGTTACTTCGAATCTCTAGGTTTCGCGGATCATCAGCAAGGCAAGTAACACTTTGATCATACCTCCTACTACCCAGTTTTATTGCATTAGATCAATCTTCACACATTGCATGATTAGGATCTAATTAAATTGTGGGTTTGGGAAGTAGTTGAGGTAGTACCTATTACTTGTTTATTTTCAAACCTTTGGGAGTTACTTCTACGTTTGCCCATTATGCCATGCTATGCTAGTAGACGTGGATTGGGTGAGTGATATCCATGACAGATGTGAGTTTGTTAATTAAGGGTTTATCTAAGGTGGCAACTTAAACACACATCTGGGTGGATTGAGGTACCTGGGTATTCCAGGATTGCCTGTTTTTCTTTATGGACCGCCACCCAGGCCCAAAGGGATCATGAGATTTTTCATACTAGAAACTTCCGTGTGCAGCCACAAGCTATTATGGGCTCTAGCATAGTGGATTAAGTCATGCGAACTCTTACAGGGTAGACTAGCAGATGTAGGGGAAAGTAGGTGTAACGGTCTATCCATCGTAAGGTGCTAGCGCTTCTGAAAGACTATGTCTCGGTCATCCGCCTTCTCAAACACCATGTAGTGCGAGAAACCAAATGGAGGCGATCGAGTCTTGTGGGGAAAAGTGCGCAAACCTCTGCAGAGTGTATAAACTAATCATGGTTAGCCGTGTCCCCAGTTATGGACATCTTGAGTATCTAGTACCTGGATTATCATGTGAATCTCAACATGTTACTCTAAATTAATTTTGTTGGGTTTTGTTTAATGATGATGCTTAATTGGGATTGAGGATGTTGTCTACCATTCTCAATGTTTAACAACTACCATAATAGTTAAATAAAATTTATTCCTTTGTAGTAGGGAAAATTGGCTTTACGCAAAACTGTAACCATAGAGCTTTCCACCAGCCAAATATGCATATAGTATAGCTGTTTCATTCCATTACTCTCTATGTGTTACCTTGCCAGCATATTCCATGTGCTGACCCGTTTCGGGCTGCAACGTTAATGTTGCAGACTTTTCAGACGATGATTAAGGAGTTTTTAGGTCGTGGTTCTATACTCAGTGATGCCGTTGGAGTTGATGGACTCACTTATCTTCCAAGCCTTCCGCTGTTATAGTTACTAGATGGCCTTAAGCCATATTTATTGTAATAAGTTCTCTATTGAGACACTCGATGTAATAAGTGTGTGATTGCTACTCTGTTATAAATCCTCCGAGTACTGTGTGGTGTCAGCATTACTGATCCAGGGATGACACCTGAGCACAGAGATCAGACCGTTTGAGGTCTGGTCGCTACACCTACTAAGCTAACGCATAGGCAGGGCTTTGTCACCTTAGTCAGCAAATGATTCTAGCAGCTGGACCGTTGGATGTTAATCCAACAGCCATGTTGCTTCTTCAATCTCTGATCTTCTTGCTCCAGCCACCCAAACTAGCGCCGGCGGGACCGCCTACTCCATCATCCCGTGGGCGGCAGTACTGTCATACGTCTCCATCCTATCTACTTTTCCAAACTCTTTTGCCCTTTTTTTGGATTCTACTTTGTATGATTTGAATGGAACTAACCCGGACTGACGTTGTTTTCTGTAGAATTGCTATGGTGTTATTTTTGTGCAGAAAAAAAGTTCTCAAAATGACCTGAAACTTCACGGAGATTTTTTTTGGAATAAATAAAAAATATTGGCAAAAGAATCAACCAGAGGGGAGCCACCACCTGTCCACAAGGGTGGAGGGCGCCCCCCTAGGGCGCACCCTCCTATCTTGTGGGTCCCACGAGGCTCCACCGACCTCAACTCCAACTCCATATATTCATGTTTGGGGAGTAAAAACCAAAGATAAGGAACCATCGCGTTTTACGATACGGAGCTGCCGCCATCTCCTGTTCTTCCTTGGGAGGGCAGATCTTGTGTCCGTTTTGGGCTCCAAAGAGGGAAAATCATCGCGATCATCATCATCAATCTTCCTCCATCACCAATTTCATGATGCTCACCGCCGTGCGTGAGTAATTCCATCGTAGGCTTGCTGGACAGTGATGGGTTGGATGAGATTTACCATGTAATCGAGTTAGTTTTGTTAGGGTTTGAGCCCTAGTATCCACTATGTTCTAAGATTGATGTTGCTATGACTTTGCTATGCTTAATGCTTGTCACTAGGGCCCGAGTGCCATGATTTCAGATTTGAACCTATTATGTTTTCATGAATAAATTTGTGTTCTTGATCCTATCTTGCAAGTTATAGTCACCTACTACGTGTTATGATCCAGCAACCCCGGAGTGATAATAGTCGGGACACTTCCCGGTGATGACCGTAGTTTGCGGAGTTCATGTATTCACTAAGTGCTAATGCTTTGGTCTGGTACTCTATTAAAAGGAGGCCTTAATATCCCTTAGTTTCCAATAGGACCCCACTGCCACGGGACGATAGGACAAAAGATGTCATGCAAGTTCTTTTCCATAAGCATGTATGACTATATTCGGAATACATGTGATGGCAGCTGGAACTACGTCGGTATTTCCCGGAGAGGGAGGGATGATGTAGCACAGCGATGGTAGAGTATTTTCCTCAGTTATGAAACCAAGGTATCGAACTAGTAGGAGAACCAAGCAACACAACGTAAACAGCCCCTGCACACAAACAACAACACCTCACAACCTAACATGTTAAAGGGGTTGTCAATCCCTTCCGGGGTACGGCGCCAGAAATTGTGTGTTGACGGGAGAAAGTTGTAATAGATTGAAATAATAGATCACAAATAAAATAAAGTGCAGCAAAGTATTTTTGTATTTTTGGTTTAATAGATCTGAAAATAAAAGCAAGTAAAAAGTAGATCGCAAAGGCAAATATATGAGAAATAAGACCCGGGGGCCGTAGGTTTCACTAGTGGCTTCTCTCGAGAAAAATAGCAAATGGTGGGTAAACAAATTACTGTTGGGCAATTGATAGAACTTAAAATAATTATGACGATATCCAGGCAATGATCATTACATAGGCATCATGTCCAAGATTAGTAGACCGACTCCTGCCTGCATCTACTACTATTACTCCACACATCGACCGCTATCCAGCATGCATCTTGTGTATTAAGTTCATGGAAAAACGGAGTAATGCAATAAGAACGATAACATGATGTAGAAAAGATCCGTTTATCTATATGGCGGTAGATATAGATCTCGTCTTTTTATCCTTAGTGGCAACGATACATACGTGTCGGTTCCCTTTCTGTCACTAGGATCAAGCACCGTAAGATCGAACCCGCTACCGGGCACCTCTTCCCATTGCAAGATAAATAGATCGAGTTGGACAAACAAAACACAAATATCAGAGAAAAAATACAAGGCTATAAGAGATCATGCATAAAATAGATCAAAGAAACTCAAATACTTTCATGGATATAAAAACATAGATCTGGTCATAAACTCGAAGTTCATCGATCCCAACAAACACACCGCAAAAGAGTTACATCATATGGATCTCTCCTACCTCTTGACCATCCGTTGGTTTTCCTTTGAAGAGGAAAGGGTGATGCAGCAAAGTAGCGTAAGTATTTCCCTTAGTTTTTGAGAACCAAGGTATCAATCCAGTAGGAGACTACAAGCAAATCGCCTAGTACGTGCACAAACAAATAAGAACCTTGCAACCAACGTGATAAAGGGGTTGTCAATCCCTTCATGACCACTTGCAAAAGTGAGATCGAATAAAGATAATAAGATAAATATTTTTGGTATTTTTGTTGTATAGATTGGAAAATAAAGATTGCAAAATAAATAGTAAACTAGAATTGTAGATCGGAAACTTATATGATGTAAAGTAGACCCGACGGCCATAGGTTTCACTAGTGGCTTCTCTCAAGATAGCATATATTACGGTGGGTGAACAAATTACTGCCGAGCAATTGATAGAAAAGCGCATAGTTATGAGAATATCTAGGCATGATCATAAACATAGGCATCATGTCCGTGTCAAGTAGACCGAAACAATTCTGCATCTACTACTATTACTCCACACATCGACCGCTATCCAGCATGCATCTAGAGTATTAAGTTCATAAGAACAGAGTAACGCATTAGGCAAGATGACATGATGTAGAGGGATAAACTCAAGCAATATGATATAAACCCCATCTTTTTATCCTCGATGGCAACAATACAATACGTGCCTTGCTGCCCCTACTGTCACTGGGAAAGGACACCGCAAGATTGAACCCAAAGCTAAGCACTTCTCCCATTGCAAGAAAGATCAATCTAGTAGGCCAAACCAAACTGATAATTTGAAGAGAATTGCAAAGATATCAAATCATGCATATAAGAATTCAGAGAAGAATCAAATATTGTTCATAGATAAACTTGATCATAAACCCACAATTCATCGGATCTCAGCAAACATACCGCAAAAAGAATTACATCGAATAGATCTCCAAGAACATCGAGGAGAATTTTGTATTGAGATCGAAAGAGAGAGAAGAAGCCATCTAACTAATAACTATGGACCCGAAGGTCTATGGTAAACTACTCACACATCATCGGAGAGGCTATGGTGTTGATGTAGAAGCCTGTGACGCCCCTGATTTAATCGTACACTAATCATACACGCAAACGTGTACGATCAAGATCAGGGACTCGCGGGAAGATATCACAACACAACTCTACAAGTAAAATAAGTCATACAAGCATCATATTACAAGCCAGGGGCCTCGAGGGCTTGAATACAAGAGCTCGATCATAGACGAGTCAGCGGAAGCAACAATATCTGAGTACAGACATAAGTTAAACAAGTTTGCCTTAAGAAGGCTAGCACAAACTGGGATACAGATCGAAAGAGGCGCAGGCCTCCTGCCTGGGATCCTCCTAAACTACTCCTGGTCGCCGTCAGCGGGCTGCACGTAGTAGTAGGCACCTCCCGAGTAGTAGTAGTCGTCGTTGACGGTGGCGTCTGGCTCCTGGGCTCCAACGTCTGGTCGCAACAATCGGGTATAGGAAAGGGGAAAAGGGGGAGAAAAGCAACCGTGAGTACTCATCCAAAGTACTCGCAAGCAAGGAGCTACACTACAAATGTATGCATTGGTATCAAATGGAATAAGGGTATCATATGTGGACTGAACTGCAGAATGCCGGAATAAGAGGGGGATAGCTAGTCCTTATCAAAGACTACGCTTCTGGTAATCTCCATCTTGCAGCAGAAGAAGAGAGTAGATGGTAAGTTCACCAAGTAGCATCGCATAGCATAATCCTAACCAATGATCCTCCCCTCGTCGCCCTGTGAGAGAGCGATCACCGGTTGTATCTGGCACTTGGAAGGGTGTGTTTTATTAAGTATCCGGTTCTAGTTGTCATAAGGTCAAGGTACAACTCCGGGTCGTCCTTTTACCGAGGGACACGGTTATTCGAATAGATCAACTTCCCTGCAGGGGTGCACCACATAACCCAACACGCTCAATCCCATTTGGCCGGACACACTTTCTTGGGCCATGCCCGGTCTCGGAAGATCAACACGTCGCAGCCCTACCTAGGCACAACAGAGAGGTCAGCACGCCGGTCTAAATCCTAGGGCGCAGGGGTCTGGGCCCATCGCCCATTGCACACCTGGTTGCTCTGGCACAACCAGGCAAGAAGGGTCGTCAACATTGTAGTCGACAACAGGGGTACCGGCAGCGGTCTCGGGGTCTACCAGAAAGAAGTAACGGAGGGGAACACAATAAATAACAGTGCAATCAAAGCATCACAAGGCATAACATGACAATACGCGGTGCTAGGGGTGACCTAACGCGGTGTGAGGTGATACCGACGAAGGGGGAAAACATCCGGGAAAATATCCCCGGGGTTTCGCGTTTTCGGACAGATGAATGGGAGGGGAAAAATTGCGAGTTTGCTATTCTAGGGAGGTGTGGCGGACGAACGGGCTGCGTATCCGGAATCGCCTCGTCGTACTGAGCAACTTTTATGTACAAAGTTTTTTCATCCGAGCTACGATTTATTTTATATTAATTTTAAAAGATTTAAATCATTTTTAGGATTAATAGAATTAATTAGATCAAAATGCATTTATGACATCATCATGACATCAGCGTGATGCAAGCGGTCAAAGTTGACCGTTGACCAGTAACCTAATGGGTTGGTCCCGCATGTCATAGGCTGTTATTTAATTGACGATAGTTAGATTTATCAGTAGGTTAATTAGGTTTAGTTAACTAGATTAATTAAGTTAATTAATTAATTAATTAATTAATTATATTATTTATTTATTATTTATTATATATTATTATTAACTTTTTAATTGCTTTTTTATTAATCCGTTCTGGGGGTGGGGTCCCGCTGTCAATGGCCGAAAGGGGCCAAACGGGCGCTGGCAAACGGGTGCGGGCACCAGCCCGCTCGGTGGCTGGGGCGTGCGGGCGCCTGAGCGAAGGCCGGGCCTGGGCGGCAGTGGGCACGGCAGCCCGAGGAGGGGCCGGCGGCAGGGAGGCGGAGGAGGGCCGCGGCATCGCCGATGAGCAGCAGCAGAGCAGACCGCGGAGCAATGGGGGCACAACCCCAGGCGGAGGAGGGCGCGGGATGCGAGCGGTGACCACGGCGGCAGAGGGGGGGCGCTGGCAGCCAACCTGGACGACAGCGGCGGTGGGGTTGGAACCGGAGCGTGCGGGCGAAGGCGGGACGCAGGGGGGGCAGCAGTGAGCGGAGCCGGAGCAGGGGTCACGGGCGCAGGCACGTCCAGGGTCGTGCGCACGCGGGCGCGGGGGGAGGGGAATGGAGGTCGCGCGAGCGCGAGCGCGTGCACGGCTAGGGCGCGGCCAGGCCTCGATGTCCAATGGGGCAGGGGGAGGAGAAAGGAGAGAGAGCATGGGGAAGCGCTCACATCGGGGCCGTATGGAACATGGCAATGGGGCGTGAGGTGGGGGACGGGGACGACGTGCGGCGCAGGGGAAGACGAGGAGGCAGTCCGGCGATGGTGTGGCGGTTCCAGGGCGAGGGCAGCTCCGGGCGGCGGCGATCCGGTGACGGGGCCGCGGGTGGTGGCTCGGCCAGGGTTGCCAAAGCCGATGCGGGGAGGCGAGGTGGCGGAGGAGGTGGTCTTCTGGCGGTGCCGGCGATGTGGCCCCAGGCGGCGACACGGAGCTCCGGCGGCGGCAACGTTTGAGCCCTCCCCACTCCCGAGCCAGATCGGGATCGATGGGGGTGGAGGAGAGACGTGCGGGAGTGGGAGGGGGAGAGTGGGGAGTGGGGTAGGTTAGGGTTACGGTGGGTGAGGGGATAAGGGGAGTGAGGGGGCCGGCCTGGGCTGGTTTGGATAGCTAGCTGGGCCGGTTGGCCCAGCGTGGGGGGTGCTTCTTTTTTTTACTTATTTTGTTTTAGTTTTTATTTATTTTCTCTTTTCTGTTTTATTTTTATTCAAGTGTTATGAAATAAAAAAGTTAAAACTAAATTAATATTATTAACTATATCTCTGCCATAAATAATTTGGCACTTTAAATAAGTATGGTGTATTTGTTTATTACTTAAAGGGCATTTAATTATTTGTTGTAACGACGTGTTAATTAATTTAGTCCATCTAACTATTTTATAAAAAGATGATTTCTCCACCACAATTACCTATGATTTATATGACGCATTTCGAACATTTTTGTTTTAATATTTGAAAACTTTTGTGGTTTGCCTTTAACTTAAATTTGAATTTGAATCGTTTTGAACTAACGCGAGACTAACAATAGTAACCGTGGTGACGTGGCATCATTAACGTGGGGTTACAGTAGCCTAATTATCCGGGCGTCACAAAGCCCTCCATGATGAAATCCCCCTCCGGCAGATCACTAGAAAAGGTCCCCAAATGGGATCTCACGGGTACAGAAGGTTGCGGCGGTGGAAAAGTGTTTTCGTGGCTCCCCTGGATATTTTCAGGGTATAAGAGTATATATAGGCGAAAGAAGTAGGTCGGTGGAGCTACGAGGGGCCCACGAGGGTGGGGGGCACGCCTGCCCCCTGGGCGCGCCGCCCTACCTCGTGGCCGCCTTGTTGCTTCCTTGACCTCCACTCCAAGTCTCTTGGATTGCGTTTGTTCCAAAAAAGATCCTCGCGAAGGTTTCATTCCGTTTGGATTCTGTTTGATATTCCTTTTTTGCGAAACACTGAAATAGGCAACAAAAACAACAATTTGCATGGGGCCTTTGGTTAATAGGTTAGTCCCAAAAATAATATAAAAGTGCATATTAAAGCCCAATAAACATCCAAAACAGATAATATAATAGCATGGAACAATCAAAAATTATAGATACGTTGGAGACGTATCAAGCATCCCCAAGCTTAATTCCCGCTCGTCCTCAAGTAGGTAAATGATAAAAACCGAATTTTTGATGTGGAATGCTACCTAACATAATTTTCAATGTAATTCTCTTTATTGCGGCATGAATGTTTAGGTCCAAAAGATTCTAGACAGAAGTTTAATATTGACATAAAAATAATAATACTTCAAGCATGCTAACCAAGCAATTACGTCTTATCAAAATAACATAGCTAAATAAAGCTTATCCCTACAAAAGCATATAGTTTGGCCATGCATCATTTTCGTCACACAAAATGCTCCCATCATGCACAACCCCGATGACAAGCCAAGCAATTGTTTCATACTTAGCCTTTTTAAACACTTTCAACTTTCACGCAATACACGAGTGTGAGCCATGGACATAGAACTATGGGTGGAATAGAATATGATGATGGAGGTTGTGTGAGAAGACAAAAAGGGAGAAAGTCTCACATTGACACGGCTAATCAACGGGCTATGGAGATGCCCATCAATTGATGTCAATGCAAGGAGTAGGGATTGTCATGCAACGGATGCACTAGAGCTATAAATATATGAAAGCTCGACAAAAGAAACTAAGTGGGTGTGCATCCAACTTGCTTGCTCACGAAGACCCTAGGGCATTTTGAGGAATCACATCATTGGAATATACAAGCCAAGTTCTATAATGAAAAATTCCCAGTAGTATATGAAAGTGACAAAATAGGAGACTCTCTATCATGAAGATCATGGTGCTACTTTGAAACATAAGTGTGGAACAAGGATTGTAACATTGTCCCTTCTCTCTTTTTCTCTCATTTATTTATTTTTTCTTTGGGACTTTTCTCTTTTTATGGCATTTTTTTCGTCCGGAATCTCATCCCGACTTGTGGGGGAATCATAGTCCCCATCAACCTTTCCTGACATGGGACAATGCTCTAGTAATGAAAATTATCACACTTTTATTTACTTACAACTCAAGAATTACAACAAAATATGACACTATGTGAATGCCTCCGGCGGTGTACCGGGATATGCAATGAATCAAGAGTGACATGTATGAAAGAATTATGAAGGTGGCTTTGCCAAAAATATGATGTCAACTACATGATCATGCAAAGCAATATGACAATGATGGAGCGTGTCATAATAAAAGGAACGGTGGAAAGTTGCATGGCAATATATCTGGGAATGGCTATGGAAATGCCATAATAGGTAGGTATGGTGGCCGTTTTGAGGAAGATATAAGGAGGCTTATGTGTGATAGAGTGTATCATATCATGGGGTTTGGATGCACTTGCAAAGTTTGCACAAACTCTCGAGGTGAGAAAGGGCAATGCACGGTACCGAAGAGGCTAGCAATGATGGAAGTATGAGAGTGCGTATAATCCATGGACTCAACATTAGTAATAAAGAACCCACATACTTATTGCAAAAATCTACAAGTCATCAAAACCAAGAACTACGTGCATGATCCTATGGGGATAGATTGGTAGGAAAAGACCATCGCTCATCCCCGACCGCCACTCATAAGAAAAGCAATCGCAGAACACCCCATGCTTCAAATTTGTCAGACAACGTTTACCATACATGCATGCTACGGGACTTGCCAACTTCAACACAAGTATTTCTCAATTCCACAATTACTCAACTAGCACAACTCTAATATTACCACCTTGATATCTCAAAACAACTATCAAGAATCGAACTTCTCATAGTATTTAATGCACTCTATATGGAAGTTTTTATTATACCCATCTTGGATGCCTATCATATTAGGACTAATTTTATAGCCAAAGCAAATTACCATGTTGTTCTAAAAGACTCTCAAAATAATTTAAGTGAAGCATGAGAGATCAATAATTTCTATAAAATAAAACCACCACCGTGCTCTTAAAAGATATAAGTGAAGCACTAGAGCAAAATTATCTAGCTCAAAAGATATAACTGAAGCACATAGAGTATTCTAATAAATTCCGATTAATGTGTGTCTCTCCAAAAAGGTGTGTACATCAAGTATGATTGTGGTAAACTAAAAATCAAAGACTCAAATCATTCAAGACGCTCCAACCAAAACACATATCATGTGGTGAATAAAAATATAGCCTCAAGTAAAGTTACCGATACATGAAGACGAAAGAGGGGATGCCTTCCGGGGCATCCCCAAGCTTAGGCTTTTGGTTGTCCTTGAATTTTACCTTGGGGTGCCTTGGGCATCCCCAAGCTTAGGCTCTTGCCACTCATTGTTCCAAAATCCATCAAATCTTTACCCAAAAACTTGAAAACTTCACAACACAAAACTCAACAGAAAATCTCATGAGCTCCGTTAGTATAAGAAAACAAACCACCTCTTTAAGGTATTGTAATGAACTCATTATTTATTTATATTGGTGTTAAACCTACTGTATTCCAACTTCTCTTTGGTTCATACCCCCCGATACTAGCCAAAGATTCATCAAAATAAGCAAACAACACACGAAAAAACAGAATCTGCCAAAAACAGAACAATATGTAGTAATCTATAGGTTTCGAATACTTCTGTAACTCCAAAAATCCTGAGAAATTAGGAAATCCTAAATAATTTGTATATTGATCTACTGCAGTTGGAATTGGTATTTTATCTTTCTCTGGTAAAAAATCAAAATTATTCTCGTGAGCGCAAACCTTTTTTTCCAGCAAGATCAAATAATAGTCATCCAAAAAGATCCTAAAGGGTTTACTTGGCACAAACACTAATTAAATGTAACATCCCAATTTTAAATTTGGAAGTTATACCTAGGTCATCATATGCATATCATATTTTATTTGCATTTTGATTGCGATCCTAGAAATTTTAAGCAACTCAAGGACCCAAGGAGAGAGTTGGGGATTCCAATTATTTAGTATTTGAATTATCTCAAATTTGAAAACATGATCATTTTGATTTTAATAATTTTTCCCTCCGAGATATTTCCAATATTAAAAAAATGAGAGGAGATAATATGAATTGTCCAAATCATAGGGGAATATTGGAGGAATGATTTTAAAATCAAATAAATATTTTATTTGGATTTTATTCGAGATTTTATTTGAATTAGAAAAATATGCATTTTTCAAAATTGCATTTTTAGGCCAGAAAAATGTTTACCTCGTACTAAATATTTTAATTAGGTGGCGAAAATTGTTTTTGGCATTTTTAGAATTTTTTTATACTTTATTAGGATTTTTGTTTTCGGCGCAAAATATTTAAAAAAGGTTTCCCGCTCGAATGGGCTGAAGGCCCAGCCGAGCAGGCCGGCCCGCTCGCGCCAACTGCCTCCGCGGACTCTGCCTGGAGTCCGGCTCAAACTCCGCCGCCGCCTGCCCCTCCCGCAAGCCAAGGCCGCCCCCCTCCTATAAGTAGCCCCGCCGCCGCCCCTCTCCACCCCGTCCTGAGACGCCGCAGCCGCCCACCACCACCGCCGCTGCCGCTGCAGCCCGCGTCGCCGCCCGTCGCTGCACGCCGCTGCCTGATGTCGCACTGCCACCGCCGGAGCCCCGCCTAGCCCCACCGCCTCGCCATTGACCACGCCGCCAACGCCGCCGCCGCCGACCGGTTTTGCCCGGTTTTTCTTTGGTTTATTTCGGTAAACCCTAGATCTAACTAGTTTTTTTAGATCGGTTTTCTCAGTTTTTCTTCGGTTTCGTTATTTAGCAAGCATTCGCCCATAAGCCTCTGTTTACGCACACGTTCGTTCGTTTGTCTCTGATAACGAACGTTCATTCAGTAGCCTTTTTCTTTTTGTTTTATTTTCGGCCAGGGACGTATCCGCAATTATTTTTATCGCAGATTAGCCCCTGATCTTCAAACCTTCACAGTTTTTCAACCGTTCGTCCAAATCTAGTGAAACCAACGCCAAAATATTCGTCTTGAACCCCTCTTTCCAGCTAGCCAACTTGAACATGGTTTTGACAAATTAAAATTTGGTTTCAAGCAGATTTGAATTCGAACTTCTTTTGATTGTTGTTTGAGATTCGTTGCTCCGATTTGAGTGATTCTTTTTACAAATCGAAGCTCTTCAGTTGAACATTCGAGTTGGATCTTTTATCTTGAGTTTTACCCTTGCATATATTTCTTGAGTGCTTATGTATGCTACTGTTTGTGTGCGATAGAATTTCCAGAGTGCGAAGCGTGCTACTACGAGTCTCTAGGGTTTGCGGATCATCGGCAAGGCAAGTAACACTTTGATCATACCCCTTTGTTACCTAGTTTTTTTATGAATTAGTTAAACCCTCAAACATTGCATGAGTAGGATTGATAACATGTGGGTTGTGGGAAGTAGAAGATGTGGTAGAACCCATTGCCCTTTTATATCAAACCCTGGGAGTTACTTCTACGTTATGCTTATACCGCTATGCTATGCTTGTAGACATGATTTGGTTGAGTGTATCCATGACAGATGTGAGAGTTGTTAAATAATGGATAACTTAAGGTGGCTACTTTAATACACATCTGGGTGGATTGGTTGAGGCACCCTGGAGCACCCAGTGGTTGTTTGGGCACCTGGAGCAATCCAGAGCTGTCCTGGGATATCCTGTAGTACCTGTGTGATCATCCTACGGTTTGCCACCTAGGCTCAAAGGGATCATAAGATTATTCATGCTGGAAACTTCCGTGTGCAGCCACAAGCCATTATGGGCTCTGCCATAGTTGAGTAAGTTGTGGGTATCCTTTCCATGATGGGCTAGCAGATGTAGGGGATTGTAGGTGTACCGGCCTATCTATCGGTTAAGGGGGCCTCCTCGGAAAGACTGTGTCTTGGTCATCCATTTCTAAAACATCATGCAGTGCAAGAAATACAACGGAGGAGATCGAGTCTTGTGGGGAAAAGTATGGAAACCTCTGCAGAGTGTATAAACTAATCATGATTAGCCGTGTCCCCGATTATGGACATCTTGAGTATCTGGTGCTTGAATTATTGATTTGATCTCATCACTCTTAATTAATTTTGTTGGGCTGTTAATTACTTTTAACTGGGATTGAGTTGGAGGAACCTTCTCATTGCTTATCAACTACCATGATAGTTAAAAAAAAATATTCCTTTGTTGTAGGAAAAAATTGGATTTTCGCAAAAACATGATAACCATAGAGCCTCCACCAACCATATATGCATATAGTTATAGCTATTACCTGTTCATTGCTCTATAGTGTTGTTTTGCCAGCATATTCCATGTGCTGACCCGTTTTTGGGCTGCAACGTATTATGTTGCAGACTTTTCAGATGAAGAGTAAGGTGCGCTAGGTCGTTGTCGTGCACTCAGCTATGCCTTTGGAGTTGATGGACTCACTTTATCTTCGAAGCCTTTCGCTGTTATCTTATTTAGAGGCCTTAAGCCATATTATTGTAATAAGTTATCTTTTGAGACTATCGATGTATTAAGTGTGTGATTGAAATTCTGTTATAAATCCTTCAAGTACTGTGTGTGTCAGCATTACCGATCCAGGGATGACAGTTATGCACAGAGATTTGACCATTTGAGGTCAGATCGCTACATTAAAACATAAAAACACAATCATAACACAGGATAGATGATTTATTTATTACTAAATAGGAACAAAAAGCAAGGAACAAAAATAAAATTGGGTTGCCTCCCAACAAGCACTATCGTTTAACGCCCCTAGCTAGGCATAAAAACAAGAATAGATCTAGGTATTGTCATCTTTGGTATGCAATCCATATGTGGCTCTCATAATAGATTCATAAGGTAATTTAATTTTATTTCTAGGAAAGTGTTCCATGCATTTCCTTAACGGAAATTGGAATCTAATATTTCCATGATTCATGTCAATAATTGCACCAATCATTCTAAGGAAAGGTCTACCAAGAATAATAGGAGATGTAGGATTGCAATCTATATCAAGAACAATGAAATCTACGGGCACATAATTCCTATTTACAACAATAAGAACATCATTAATCCTTCCCATAGGTTTCTTAATGGTGGAATCCGCAAGATGCAAATTTAAAGAACAATCATCAAATTCACGGAAACCTAACACATCACACAAAGTTTTTGGAATCATGGAAACACTAGCACCCAAATCACATAAAGCATAGCATTCATGATCTTTAATCTTAATTTTAATAGTAGGTTCCCACTCATCATAAAGTTTTCTAGGGATATAAACTTCCAATTCAAGTTTTTCTTCATAAGATTGCATTAAAGCATCAACTATATGTTTAGTAAAAGCTTTATTTTGATCATAAGCATGGGGAGAATTTAGCACGGATTGCAACAAGGAAATACAATCTATCAAAGAGAAATTACCATAATTAAATTCCTTGAAATCCAAAATAGTGGGTTCATTGCTATGTAAAGTTTTGACCTCTTCAATCCCACTTTTACCATTTTTTGCATCAAGATGTAAAAACTCCGAATCATTGGGACGCCTTCTAAGTAAAGTTGACTCATCTCCAGTCCCATATTTATAAAGATTCATATTGGCAAACAAAGACTTAATAGGAGATACACCAATCACTTTTAGATCTTCATCATTATTATCATGAAAACTAGAAGAACACGCTTTTACAAAGCAATCTTTTTTAGCATGCATCCTAGCAGTTCTTTCTTTGCACTCATCAATTGAAGTTCTCATGGCTTTGAGAGACTCATTGATATCATGCTTAGGTGGAATAGATCTAAGTTTCAAAGAATCTACATCAAGCGAAATTCTATCCACGTTCCTAGCCAACTCATCAATCTTAAGCATTTTTTCTTCAAGCAAAGCATTGAAATTATTTTGCGAATTCATAAATTCTTTAACATTAGTCTCAAAATCAGAGGGCATCTTATTAAAATTTCCATAAGAGTTGTTGTAGGAATTACCATAATTATTAAAGGAATTACTAGGGAATGGCCTAGAATTAAAATTTCCTTTATAAGCATTGTTACCAAAATTGTTCCTACCAACAAAATTCACATCCATAGATTCATTATTAGTATCAATCAAAGTGGACAAATGCATAACATTAGGATCAGAAGAAACACTCTTATTAGCAAACAATTTCATAAGTTCATCCAACTTTCCTCTCAAAAAATTAATCTCTTCTATCGCATGAACTTTTTTACTAGTAGATCTTTCGGTGTGCCATTGAGAATAATTAACCATAATATTATCTAGGAGTTTAGTAGCTTCTCCTAAAGTTATTTCCATAAAAGTGCCTTCCGCGGCCAAATCTAAAAGATTTCTAGAAGAAAAATTCAATCCAGCATAAAAATTCTGTATAATAATCCTTAAATTCAAACCATGTGTAGGGCAATTGTGTATCATTAATTTCATCCTCTCCCATGCTTGTGCAACATGCTCATGATCAAGTTGGTTAAAATTCATAATATCGTTTCTAAGATAGATGATCTTAGCGGGAGGAAAATATTTAGAGATAAAAGCATATTTGCACTTATTCCATGAATCAATACTATTTTTAGGCAAAGAAGAGAACCAAGTTTTAGCACGATCTCTAAGCGAAAATGGAAATAGCTTCAATTTAACAATATCATTATCCACATCTTTCTTCTTTTGCATATCACACAAATCAATGAAGTTGTTTAGATGGGTAGCGGCATCTTCACTAGGAAGGCCAGCAAATTGATCTTTCATGACAAGATTCAACAAAGCATTATTAATTTCACAAGATTCAGCATCGGTAAGAGGAGCAATCGGAGTGCTAGTAAAATCATTGTTAATGGTATTGGAGGTGTCACATAATTTAGTATTATCTTGAGCCATCGTGACAAACAATCAATCCAACACACAATCACACAAGAGGCAAGCGAAAGAAGGCGAATGGAAAAGGCCGAACGGAAAAGAGGCGAATAAAACGGCAAGGGCGAAGTGGGGGAGAGGAAAACGAGAGGAAAATGGAAAATAATTTAATGCGAGGGATAAGAGTTTGTGATGGATACTTGGTATATCTTGACTTGGCGTAGATCTCCCCGGCAACGGCGCCAGAAATGGCTAGTTGATGGGAGATCAAATCTTGACTTGCCTTGGTGCAAATCTCCCCGGCAACCGCAAAGAGTCTTGAGCATGCGTTGGTTTTCCCTTGAAGAGGAAATGGTGATGCAGCAAAGTAGCATAAGTATTTCCCTCAGTTTTTGAGAACCAAGGTATCAATCCAGTAGGAGACTACACGCAAATCGCGTAGTACCTGCACAAACAAATAAGATCCTTGCAACCAACGCGATAAAGGGGTTCTCAATCCCTTCACGACCACTTGCAAAAGTGAGATCTGATAAAGATAATAAGATAAATATTTTTGGTATTTTTGTTGTATAGATTGGAAAATAAAGATTGCAAAATAAATAGTAAACTAGAATTGTAGATCGGAAACTTATATGATGTAAAGTAGGCCTGGGGGCCATAGGTTTCACTAGTGGCTTCTCTCAAGATAGCATATATTATGGTGGGTGAACAAATTACTGCCGAGCAATTGATAGAAAAGCGCATAGTTATGAGAATATCTAGGCATGATCATAAACATAGGCATCACGTCCGTGTCAAGTATACCAAAATGATTCTGCATCTACTACTATTACTCCACACATCGACCACTATTAAATCTGAGAACGGTTTCATACTTAAACCATACTTGAACCATAAATGTACATGTATCTCTCAAAACCATACTTGAACCATACCCATTTATTGCCATTTTCAGCCCAACCAAAACTAAACCCTCTATTTTTTCCACCCAAACCAATTTAAACCCAATACATAACCGTGAGTTTAAACCCAATACATAACTATGGGTTTGCTTCAATGTATATATGATTGCACAAATCGACATGTCAAGAAGCAAATGACATAGAAAAGGCATAAGTGCATCTACAATAGTTTGGGAACAACGTTATCATTGAGATACGGTCAACACACAGCAAGTGTGAAAAAGACAATGCCCACGACTAAAAGGCTCACTGACAAGTGTATTAAAACCAATTTCTTAGCTAAAGCACAAGCAAACACATTCGATTTGCATGTGGTGTTTCCCCATAATACAGAATTACATAGTGCATCACAGCATGTACTGTTGGGGAACGTAGTAATTTCAAAAAAATTCCTACGCACACGCAAGATCATGGTAATGCATAGCAACGAGAGAGGAGAGTGTTGTCTACGTACCCTCGTAGACCGAAAGCAGAAGCGTTAGCACAATGCGGTTGATGTAGTCGTACGTCTTCACGACCCGACCGAGCAAGCACCGAAACTATGGCACCTCTGAGTTCTAGCACACGTTCAGCTCGATGACGATCCCCGGACTCCAATCCAGCAGAATGTCGGGGAAGAGTTCCGTCAGCACGACGGCATGGTGATGTTCTTGATGTTCTACGGTCGCAGGGCTTCGCCTAAGCACCGCTACAATATTATCGAGGATTATGGTGGAAGGCGCCACCGCACACGGCTAAGAGATCAATGATCAATTGTTGTGTCTCTGGGTTGCCCCCTTGCCCCCGTATATAAAGGAGCAAGGGGGAGGAGGTGCGGAAAGGCAAGGGACGCGCCAGGAGGAGTCCTACTCCCACCGGGAGTAGGACTCCCCCCTTTCCATGTTGGACTAGGACTTGGGGGGAAGGAGAGAAAGAGGGGAAAGGAAAGGGGGGGGGGCGCCACCCCCCCTCCTTGTCCAATTCAGACTTGGGGGGGGGGAGGGGCGCGCGGCTGCCCCTTGGCCTCCTCTCTACTTCCTCCACTAGGCCCATTAAGGCCCATTAGGTTACCGGGGGGTTCCGGTAACCTCCCGGTACTCTGGTAAAATGCCGATTTCACACGGAACACTTCCGATGTCCAAACATAGGCGTCCAATATATCAATCTTTATGTCTCAACCATTTCGAGACTCCTCGTCATGTCCGTGATCACATCCGGGACTCCGAACAACCTTCGGTACATCAAAACATATAAACTCATAATGAAACTTTCATCGTAACGTTAAGTGTGCGGACCCTACGGGTTCGAGAACAATGTAGACATGACTGAGACACGTCTCTGGTCAATAACCAATAACAGAACCTGGATGCTCATATTGGCTCCTACATATTCTACGAAGATCTTTATCGGTCAGACCGCATAACAACATACGTTGTTCCCTTTGTCATCGGTATGTTACTTGCTCGAGATTCGATCGTCGGTATCTTAATACCTTGTTCAATCTCGTTACCGGCAAGTCTCTTTACTCGTTCTATAATACATCATCCCGCAACTAACTCATTAGTTGCAATGCTTGCAAGGCTTAAGTGATGTGCATTACCGAGAGGGCCCAGAGATACCTCTCCGACAATCGGAGTGACAAATCCTAATCTCGAAATACGCCAACCCAACAAGTACCTTCGGAGACACCTATAGAGCACCTTTATAATCACCCAGTTACATTGTGACGTTTGGTAGAAGACAAAGTGTTCCTCTGGTAAACAGGAGTTGCATAATCTCATAGTTATAAGAACATGTATAAGTCATGAAGAAAGCAATAGCAACAAACTAAACGATCAAGTGCTATGCTAACGGAATGGGTCAAGTCAATCATATCATTCTCCTAATGATGTGATCCTGTTAATCAAATGACAACTCATGTCTATGGTTAGGAAACATAACCATCTTTGATCAACGAGCTAGTCAAGTAGAGGCATACTAGTGACACTCTGTTTGTCTATGTATTCACACATGTATTATGATTCCGGTTAATACAATTCTAGCATGAATAATAAACATTTATCATGATACAAGGAAATAAATAATAACTTTATTATTGCCTCTAGGTCATATTTCCTTCAGTCTCCCACTTGCACTAGAGTCAATAATCTAGATTACACAGTAATGATTCTAACACCCATGGAGCCTTGGTGCTGATCATGTTTTGCTCGTGGAAGAGGCTTAGTCAGCGGGTCTGCAACATTCAGATCCGTATGTATCTTGCAAATTTCTATGTCTCCCACTTGGACTAAATCCCGAATGGAATTGAAGCGTCTCTTGATGTGCTTGGTTGTCTTGTGAAATCTGGATTCCTTTGCCAAGGCAATTGCACCAGTATTGTCACAAAAGATTTTCGTTGGACGCGATGCACTAGGTATGACACCTAGATCGGATATGAACTCCTTCATCCAGACTCCTTCATTTGCTGCTTCCGAAGTAGCTATGTACTCCGCTTCACATGTAGATCCCGCCACGATACTTTGTTTAGAACTGCACCAACTGACAGCTCCACCGTTTAATGTAAACACGTATCCGGTTTGCGATTTAGAATCGTCCGGATCAGTGTCAAAGCTTGCATCAACGTAACCATTTACGATGAGCTCTTTGTCACCTCCATATACGAGAAACATATCCTTAGTTCTTTTCAGGTACTTCAGGATGTTCTTGACCGCTGTCTAGTGATCCACTCCTGGATTACTTTTGTACCTCCCTGCTAGACTTATAGCAAGGCACACATCAGGTCTGGTACACAGCATTGCATACATGATAGAGCCTATGGCTGAAGCATAGGGAACATCTTTCATTTTCTCTCTATCTTCTGCAGTGGTCGGACATTGAGTCTTACTCAACTTCACACCTTGTAACACAGGCAAGAACCCTTTCTTTGCTTGATCCATTTTGAACTTCTTCAAATCTTTGTCAAGGTATGTGCTTTGTGAAAGTCCAATTAAGCGTCTTGATCTATCTCTATAGATCTTAATGCCCAATATGTAAGCAACTTCATTGAGGTCTTTCATTGAAAAAACTCTTATTCAAGTATCCCTTTATGCTATCCAGAAACTCTATATTATTTCCAATCAATAATATGTCATCCACATATAATATCAGAAATGCTACAGAGATCCCACTCACTTTCTTGTAAATACAGGCTTCTCCAAAAGTCTGTATAAAACCAAATGCTTTGATCACACTATCAAAGCATTTATTCCAACTCCGAGAGGGTTGCACCAGTCCATAAATGGATCACTGGAGCTTGCACACTTTGTTAGCTCCCTTTGGATCGACAAAACCTTCTGGTTGTATCATATACAACTCTTCTTCCAGAAATCCATTCAGGAATGCAGTTTTTACATCCATCTGCCAAATTTCATAATCATAAAATGCGGCAATTGCTAACATGATTCGGACAAACTTAAGCATCGCTACGGGTGAGAAGGTCTCATCGTAGTCAATCCCTTGAACTTGTCGAAATCCTTTCGCAACAAGTCGAGCTTTGTAGACAGTAACATTACCGTCAGCGTCAGCCTTCTTCTTGAAGATCCATTTATTCTCAATTGCTTGTCGATCAACAGGCAAGTCAACCAAAGTCCATAATTTGTTCTCATACATGGATCCCATCTCAGATTTCATGGCTTCTAGCCATTTTGCGGAATCTAGGCATCATAGTTCGTAGGTTCATCATGATCTAGTAGCATGACTTCCAGAACAGGATTACCGTACCACTCTGGTGCGGATCTTACTCTGGTTGATCTACGTGGTTCGGTAGTAACTTGATCTGAAGTTTCATGATCATTATCATTAGCTTCCTCACTAATTGGTGTAGGTGTCGCAGAAACCATTTTCTGTGATGAACCACTTTCCAATAAGGGAGCAGGTACAGTTACCTCATCAAGTTCTACTTTTCTCCCACTCACTTCTTTCGAGAGAAACTCCTTCTCTAGAAAAACTCTGAATTTAGCAACAAAAGTCTTGCCTTCGGATCTATGATAGAAGGTGTACCCAACGGTCTCCTTTGGGTATCCTATGAAGACACATTTCTCCGATTTGGGTTCGAGCTTATCAGGTTGAAGCTTTTTCACATAAGCATCGCAGCCCCAAACTTTCAGAAACGACAACTTTGGTTTCTTGCCAAACCGTAGTTCATAAGGTGTCATCTCAACGGATTTCGATGGTGTCCTATTTAACGTGAATGAAGCCGTCTCTAAAGCATAACCCCAAAACGATAGCGGTAAATCGGTAAGAGACATCATAGATCGCACCATATCTAATAAAGTACGATTACGACATTCGGACACACCATTACGTTGTGGTGTTCCGGGTGGTGTGAGTTGCGAAACTATTTCGCATTGTTTCAAATGTAGACCAAACTCGTAACTCAAATATTCTCCTCCACGATCAGATCGTAGAAACTTTATTTTCTTGTTACGATGATTTTCAACTTCACTCTGAAATTCTTTGAACTTTTCAAATGTTTCAGAATTATGTTTCATTAAGTAGATATACCCATATCTGCTTAAATCATCTATGAAGGTGAGAAAATAACGATACCCGCCACGAGCCTCAACATTCATTGGACCACATATATCTGTATGTATGATTTCCAATAAATTCGTTGCTCTCTCCATAGTACCAGAGAACGGCGTTTTAGTCATCTTACCCATGAGGCACGATTCGCAAGTACCATGTGATTCATAATCAAGTGGTTCCAAAAGTCCATCAGTATGGAGTTTCTTCATGCGTTTTACACCGATATGACCTAAACGGCAGTGCCACAAATAAGTTGCACTATCATTATCAACCCTACATCTTTTGATTTCAACATTATGAATATGTGTATCACTACTATCGAGATTCATTAAAAATAGACCACTCTTCAAGGATGCATGACCATAAAAGATATTACTCATATAAATAGAACAACCATTATTCTCTGATTTAAATGAATAACCGTCTCGCATCAAACAAGATCCAGATATAATGTTTATGCTCAACGTTGGCACCAAATAACAATTATTTAGGTCTAATACTAACCCCGAAGGTAGATGTCCGACTGCAATCACATCGACTTTGGAACCATTTCCCACACGCATCATCACCTCGTCCTTAGCCAATCTTCGCTTAATCCGTAGCCCCTGTTTCGAGTTGCAAATGTTAGCAACAGAACCAGTATCAAATACCCAGGTGCTACTACGAGCATTAGTAAGGTACACATCAATAACATGTATATCACATATACCTTTGTTCACTTTGCCATCCTTCTTATCCGCCAAATACTTGGGGTAGTTCCGCTTCCAGTGACCAGTCTGCTTGCAGTAGAAGCACTCAGTCTCAGGCTTAGGTCTAGACTTGGGTTCTTCTCCTGAGCAGCAACTTGTTTGCTATTCTTCTTGAAGTTCCACTTTTTCTTCCCTTTGCCCTTTTTCTTGAAACTGGTGGTCTTATTGACCATCAACACTTGATGCTCTTTCTTGATTTCTACCTCTATGGCTTTTAGCATTGCGAAGAGCTCGGGAATAGTCTTATTCATCCCTTGCATATTATAGTTCATCATGAAGCTTTTGTAGCTTGGTGGCAGTGATTGAAGAACTCTGTCAATGACACAATCAACAGGAAGATTAACCCCTAGTTGAGTCAAGTGGTTATGATGCCCAGACATTTTGAGTATATGTTCACTGACAGAACTATTCTCCTCCATATTGCAGCTATAGAACTTATTGGAGACTTCATACCTCTCAATCCGGGCATTTGCTTGAAATATTAACTTCAACTCCGGGAACATCTCATATGCTCCATGATGTTCAAAACATCGTTGAAGACCCAGTTCTAAGCCGTAAAGCATGGCACACTGAACTATTGAGTAGTCATCAGCTTTGCTCTGCCAGACATTCATAACATCTGGTGTTGCTCCTGCAGCAGGCTTGGCACTTAGCGGTGCTTACAGGACGTAATTCTTCTGTGCATCAATGAGGATAATCCTCAAGTTATGGACCCAGTCCGTGTAATTGCTACCATCATCTTTCAACTTTGCTTTCTCAAGGAACGCATTAAAATTCAACGGAACAACAGCACGAGCCATCTGTCTACAATTAAACATAGACAAGCAAGATACTATCAGGTACTAAGTTCATGATAAATTTAAGTTCAATTAATCATATTACTTAAGAACTCCCACTTAGAAAGACATCCCTCTAATCCTCTAAGTGATCACGTGACCCAAATCAACTAAACCATGTCCGATCATCATGTGAGATGGAGTAGTATCAATGGTGAACATCAATATGTTGATCATATCTACTATATGATTCACGCTCGACCTTTCGGTCTCCGTGTTCCAAGGCCATATCTGTTATATGCTAGGCTCGTCAAGTTTAACCTGATTATTCCGCGTGTACAACTGTTTTGCACCCGTTGTATTTGAACATAGAGCCTATCACACCCGATCATCACGTGGTGTATCAGCACGAAGAACTTTTGCAACAGTGCATACTCAGGGAGAACACTTATACTTTGATAATTTAGTGAGGGATCATCTTATAATGCTACCGTCAATCAAAGCAAGATAAGATGCATAAACGATAAACATCACATGCAATCAATATAAGTGATATGATATGGCCATCATCATCTTGTACTTGTGATCTCCATCTCCAAAGTACCGTCATGATCACCATCGTCACTGGCGCGACACCTTGATCTCCATCGTAGCATCATTGTCGTCTCGCCAATCTTATGCTTCCACGACTATCGCTACCGCTTAGTGATAAAGTAAAGCATTACAGCGTGATTGCATTGCATACAATAAAGCGACAACCATATGGCTCCTGCCAGTTGCCGATAACTCGGTAACAAAACATGATCATCTCATACAATAAAATTTAGCATCATGTCTTGACCATATCACATCACAACATGCCCTGCAAAAACAAGTTAGACGTCCTCTACTTTGTTGTTGCAAGTTTTACGTGGCTGCTACGGGCTAAGCAAGAACCGTTCTTACCTACGCATCAAAACCACAATGATAGTTTGTCAAGTTGGTGCTGTTTTAACCATCGCAAGGACCTGACGTAGCCACACTTGGTTCAACTAAAGTTGGAGAAACTGACACCCGCCAGCCACCTGTGTGCAAAGCACGTCAGTAGAACCAGTCTCGCGTAAGCTTACGCGTAATGTCGGTCCGGGCCGCTTCATCCAACAATACCGCTGAACCAAAGTATGACATGCTGGTAAGCACTATGACTTATATCGCCCACAACTCACTTGTGTTCTACTCGTGCACGACATCAACGCATAAAACCTAGGCTCGGATGCCACTGTTGGGGAACGTAGTAATTTCAAAAAAAATCCTACGCACACGCAAGATCATGGTGATGCATAGCAATGAGAGAGGAGAGTGTTGTCTACGTACCCTCGTAGACCGAAAGCGGAAGCATTAGCACAACGCGGTTGATGTAGTTGTACGTCTTCATGGCCCGACCGATCAAGCACCGAAACTACGACACCTCCGAGTTCTAGCACACGTTCAGTTCGATGACGATCCGCGGACTCTGATCCAGCAGAATGTCGGGGAAGAGTTCTGTCAGCACGACGGCGTGGTGACGATCTTGATGTTCTACCGTCGCAGGGCTTCGCCTAAGCACCGCTACAATATTATCGAGGATTATGGTGGAAGGGGACACCGCACACGGCTAAGAGATCAATGATCAATGGTTGTGTCTCTGGGGTGCCCTCTTGCCCCCGTATATAAAGGAGCAAGGGGGAGGAGGTGCGGCCAGGCAAGGGGCGCGCCAGGAGGAGTCCTACTCCCACCGGGAGTAGGACTCCCCCCTTTCCATGTTGGACTAGGACTTGGGGGGAAGGAGAGAAAGAGGGGAAAGGAAGGGGGCGCCGCCCCCTCCTCCTTGTCCAATTCGGACTTGGGGGGGGGGGAGGGGCGCGCGGCTGCCCCTTGGCCTCCTCTCTACTTCCTCCACTAGGCCCATTAAGTCCCATTAGGTTACCGGGGGGTTCCGGTAACCTCCCGGTACTCCAGTAAAATGCCGATTTCACCCGGAACACTTCTGATGACCAAACATAGGCTTCCAATATATCAATCTTTATGTCTCAACCATTTCGAGACTCCTCGTCATGTCCATGATCACGTCCGGGACTCCGAACAACCTTCGGTACATCAAAACATATAAACTCATAATGAAACTGTCATCGTAACGTTAAGCGTGCGGACCCTACGGGTTCGAGAACAATGTAGACATGACCGAGACACGTCTCTGGTCAATAACCAATAGCGGAACCTGGATGCTCATATTGGCTCCTACATATTCTACGAAGATCTTTATCGGTCAGATTGCATAACAACATACGTTGTTCCCTTTGTCATCGGTATGTTACTTGCCCGAGATTCGATCGTCGGTATCTTAATACCTAGTTCAATCTCGTTACCAGCAAGTCTCTTTACTCGTTCTGTAATACATCATCCCACAACTAACTCATTAGCCGCAATGCTTGCAAGGCTTAAGTGATGTGCATTACCGAGATGGCCCAGAGATACCTCTCCGACAATCGGAGTGACAAATCCTAATCTCGAAATACGCCAACCCAACAAGTACCTTCGGAGACACCTGTAGAGCATCTTTATAATCACCCAGTTACGTTGTGACATTTGGTAGCACACAAAGTGTTCCTCCGGTAAACGGGAGTTGCATAATCTCATAGTTATAGGAAGATGTATAAGTCATGAAGAAAGCAATAGCAACAAACTAGACGATCAAGTGCTATGCTAACGGAATGGGTCAAGTCAATCACATCATTCTCCTAATGATGTGATCCCGTTAATCAAATGACAACTCATGTCTATGGTTAGGAAACATAACCATCTTTGATCAATGAGCTAGTCAAGTATAGGCATACTAGTGACACTCTGTTTGTCTATGTATTCACACATGTATTATGTTTCCGGTTAATACAATTCGAGGATGAATAATAAACATTTATAATGATACAAGCAAATAAATAATAACTTTATTATTGCCTCTAGGGCATATTTCTTCATGTACGTGGATCAAAGATACTCATTGTCGATGCGTTGTTGCTTATTGCACATAACCAATGCCCAGAAACCGGTTTGAACCCAGTTTATTATAACATCCCAAATTTTTCAATTTGGAATGTTATACATAGATCATCATGCATATCATATTTTCTTGCATTTTGGCTGATCCTAGAAATTTCACGCAACTCAAGGACCCTCGGAGAGAGTTGGAGATTTCGTTATTTTCATATTTGAGTTCTCTCAAATTTTGAAAAGAGGATCATTTATTTATTTCATCTTCAACTATTTTTCCAATATCAAATATGAGAGAGGGAATAATAGGACTTTCCCAAAATATAAGAAATATGAAGATTTAATAAATAGATCCAATTTTGTTTTCCGGTGTTTGTTTGCATTTTATTTGGATAGGGAAAAATGCGTGTTTTCAAAAATTGCATTTTAGGCCCGGAGTAAAGTTCATTTTGTTCGGCTCATTGTTAGGAGTCGGGGAAAATTTACTTTAGGAGTTTTGGAGATCGTTTAGATTTTCTTTTCTGTGTTTTTCTGCGCGCAAAACCGATTAAAAAAAAACTTGCAACGCCATGGGCCAAGGCCCAGCCAGCAGCCGGCCGGCCAGGCCATCGCCCGCACCGCGCGTGCCAGGCGCCAGGAGGCCGCCGCCGCCGCCCCTTTTGGAGTCCTAGTAGGACTTTAGTCCTACTCCGTTTCCTCTTTTTCTTTCCTATTCCTACTCTATTTCTTGCCCCCTACCCCAAGAAACCCCCTCCCCTCACCAATATAAATACCCCCACACCCCCCCTGCAAAACATCAAATCAAACCCCAAGCCTCACACCACCCCGCGCCTCCCCAAGCCGCGCCCCACCCCGCGCCCCTCACCACCGCCGCCGCCGCCCCTCACCCACGCTGCCGCCCTTGTGCATCGCCGCCGCCGCCCAATGCCGCCGTTCGCCAGAGCCCCTCACCGGAACCTCGCCGAGGTAGCCGCGCCTCTCTTTTTCTTCCCCGGTCCGATTTTTCCTAAAAGAACCGTTCCGTTTTCTCTCTGATTCTTTTCTTTTTCTTCCAGTTTTTGTTTCGGTTTTCTTCCGAAACCCTAGATCGGTTTTCCGTTTCTTTTTCGGTTTCTTTTCCAGAAACCCTAGATCGGTTTTCGTTCTTCCTTCGGATCGTTCGTCTCAACGAACGTGATCACCGATTATTCCCGGTTAACGATGCCCGTTCGTTTAACCATTCTTCGTTTTCTTTCTCGTCGGATTTATTCCGCGATCGTGATCTCAGATCTGATCTTCGTTCTAGTCTTTCTTCCCGCTCGTTTATCAGAATCAGGTGATTCAAGCGCCTGGAGTTTCGTCTCAAAACCGCCGTTCCGACTAATCAACTTGAACAAGTTTTTGCCACAATAAAATTTGACCTAGTTTCAACTTGCTAGAACCGAGTTGTTTTCTTCCGCCGTTTGTTTTCCGTTTCTTTGTTCGGTTCTTTCTTTCTTTGCAACCGGAGTTCTTAAGTTGAACTTTCTGGTTCATTCTCTTGTTTGAGTTTTACCTGTGCATTAGATGAGTACTTATTGTGTGCTTGTTGTTTTTCTGCGATAGGTCACCCGGATTGCGCCGCTTGTTACTTCGAAACCCTAGGTCTCGCGGATCATCAGCAAGGCAAGTAACACTTTGATCATACCCTTTTCTACAACCCATGTTTTATTGCGTTAGATCAATCCTCTCACATTGCATGATTAGGATCTAATTAAATTGTGGGATGGGAAGTAGATGAGGTAGTACCTATCACCTGTATAATTATGAAACCTTTGGGAGTTACTTCTACGTTTGCTTATTATGCCATGCTATGCTAGTAGACGTGGATTGGGTGAGTGATATCCATGACAGATGTGAGTTGATAATTTTAATGGTTTATCTAAGGTGGCAACTTAAACACACATCTGGGTGGATTGAGGCACCTGATGTCTATCAGGACTTGCCTGTTTTTTGGACCGCCACCCAGGCTCAAAGGGATCATAAGATCTTTCATGCTAGAAACTTCCGTGTGCAGCCACAAGCCATTATGGGCTCTGGCATAGTTGAGTAAGTTGTGCGAACTCTTACGGGTAGACTAGCAGATGTAGGGGAAAGTAGGTGTACCGGTCTACCCACATGTAAGGTGCTAGCGCTTCTGAAAGACTGTGTCTCGGTCATCCGTCTTCTCAAACACCATGTAGTGCGAGAAACCAAACGGAGGCGATCGAGTCTTGTGGGGAAAAGTGCGCAAACCTCTGCAGAGTGTACAAACTAATCATGATTAGCCGTGTCCCCGGTTATGGACAACTTGAGTATCTAGTACTTGAATATCATGTGAATCTCGACATGTTACTCTAATTCATATTGTTGGGAAGTTAATGAGTACTTTTAATTGGTATTGAGAATGCTGTCAACCATTCTCAATGTTCAACAACCACCATGATAGTTAAATAAATTTATTCCTTTGCAGTAGGGAAAAACTGGCTTTACGCAAAACTGTAACCATAGAGCTTTCCACCAGCCAAATATGCTTGTAGTATAGCTGTTTCATTCCATTACTCTCTATGTGTTACTTTGCCAGCATATTCCATGTGCTGACCCGTTTTCGGGCTGCAACTTCTCATGTTGCAGACTTTTCAGACGACGAGTAAGATGCTTTAGGTCGTGGTTCTATACTCAGTGATGCCGTTGGAGTTGATGGACCCTTTTATCTTCCGAGTCTTCCGCTGTTATCGTTATTAGATGGCCTTAAGCCATATTTATTGTAATAAGTTCTCTTTGAGACAACGATGTAATAAGTGTGTGATTGCCACTCTGCTATAAATCCTTCGATGTACTGTGTGGTGTCAGCATTACTGATCCAGGGATGACACCTGAGCACAGAGCACTTGAGCCATTCGGGTCGGGTCGCTACAGAGATGGTATCAGAGCACACACTGACTGTAGGACACGACCACTAAGTTAAAGCCGTAGATCACCATTCTCTTCTCATTTTCTAAACTCCTCATCTTTTCTACTCTTTTAGGATGACGAACGCGAAGATTAAGTACGCTCAACTGGATGAAGGCACACCATTTGGATTTCACTTGAAGGAAGTCACCAAGTACCTGAACATTGGATTACCAAGCTTCACGGGAACCTTCAACGCCACTCTGCCTGAAGAGGAGCACTGGAAGATTCAAGCTCACGTTCCGGGAAGGACATTCGCGCCAATCACGAAGCCCATAGATAGCGTTTTCAATGCACCAACCTGGAGTCTGGGAAGGAGCATGGCAGCTCATATCACCATAGGACACATTGGAGAAGTTTATCAAGAAGACCTCAAGGACACTATCTACCAGATTTGTGGACGCCGAGATGAACAATGGGAGTTAGTCAGCACCAAGAAGCATAGATCCATTGCATCTTTCATACAGGAGTTAAGCCAGCACATTCGACGCCACGAGAACCAGATGTGCAATGATATGATAGAATTGAAGAATGCGAAGGCAAGGATCATTGAGCTAGAAGGAGAACTGAAGTCTACACGCAAGGACTACATGGACGAGATCGTAGCTCTAGCAAGGCACAATGGCGATCTTAAGCAGGAGATTGAAGAACTCAAGGGGAAGTTAGCATCCAGGAAGGAAGACATGTACGTCGCATGTCCGAACAACTACATCATCATCGACGACACCGATTCGGATCCAAGTGAACCCGACTTTGAAGACGAAGCCGGAGCAGATATCATGGAGTCTTCCATCGGTTCAAATTTCTAGATGACCACCAGATAGTAGTAGTATTCCCCCATGTAAACACTATAGTTCGAGCACTTTTGCGATAGTTAGACCGATTGTAAGCCCTTGTTTGATTGAATGAAGTGATTTTGTGTGCATTTGCTCATGTGCACTGGGGTAGTGTTTTCCCTTTAGACCTCACTCTATTCTTAATTCTCGTCTTTTCTAAACCCTCAGATGCCTCCGAGACGTGAAAATGGATTCCCACCGGAGCTCACTCAGTTGATCCAGCAACAGAATCAATTGATGCAGATGTTAATCCAGAACCAACAGAACAACAACAACAACCCACCACCACCACCACCTGTTGACCACTTAGCCCGTTTCCTTAGGCTGAACCTGCCGGTGTTTTCCAGTAGCACTGAGCCGATAGTAGCAGACGATTGGCTCCGCAAGATAGGAAGGGAGTTGACCACTGCAGGGTGCACAGATGGTGAGAAAGTGAAGTTTGCCGCACATCAGCTTGACGGACCCGCGGCAGCATGGTGGGAGAATTTCACAGCCACTTACCCAGTTGACACTGTCACATGGGATCAGTTTCAGCAAGCTTTCCACACTGCCCATGTTTCAGCAGGAGCAATGGCCATGAAGAAGCGTGAGTTTCGCAACTTACGCCAAGGAGGAAGGACAGTTGGCCAGTACGTTGACGATTTCAGCAATTTAGCACGTTATGCCCCAGATGATGTTGCTACGGATGCAACTAAGCAGGAGAAGTTTCTGGAAGGACTGAATGATGAGTTGAGTATGCAGTTGATGGTAGCAAGTTTCAACAACTACCAGGAGTTGGTAGATCGTGCCATCATGATTGAAGGGAAGCAGCAGCAAATTGAGAACCGTAAGAGGAAGTATGGACAGGGGAAGTATAACTATGGAGCCCAGTAGAAGCCCCGTTTTACCCCTAAACCGGGATTTCAGTTTCAGTACACCCATAGAGGAGGTAGCTCGCACAACCATAATGGCCATAAGAATGGTAATGGGAATGGAGGAAGCAACGGCCAGAACCGGACCACCCCATCGACCCCAACCAAGAGAGACCTGAGTCAAGTCACCTGTTTCAAGTGTTCCAAGACCGGACATTATGCCAATGAATGTCCCGAAGGCCAGAATGGAAATGGCAATGGAAGCTCTGGGAAGAAGCCGAACCCTTTCAACAGGGGACAGGTGAACCACGTTAGTGTGGAGGAGGTTGAAGATCAGCCTGATGCAGTAATTGTAACCTCGCCAGGAGCAGAGTACATGGCCAGACAAGGATGTTTTCAAGTGCCATTAAGTATAGGAAGGCATGTTTTCCCAACGGATTTAGTCATTCTGGAATCCCAAGGTCTGGATGTGATTCTTGGTATGGATTGGCTATCGATGTATGGAGGAAACATCGATTGCGCCAGTAAGACAATTTTGCTTACCACACCAGAAGGAAGAAGGATCAAGTATGTATCCCGGCATGTGCCAAACAGGACACAAGTAAATTGCCTAACAGGAGTTGTGCAAGAAGAAGTACCAGTGGTAAAGGATTTTCCTGATGTATTTCCTGAGGAATTACCAGGCATGCCACCGAATAGAGACATTGAGTTTTTGATTGAGTTATTGCCAGGTACAGGCCCAATATCGAAGCAACCGTACCGGATGCCAGCAAAGGATTTGGTGGAAATTAAGAATCAGATTAAGGAGTTATTGGATAAAGGTTATATTCGTCCAAGTTCTTCGCCTTGGGGATCACCCGTACTTCTAGTGGAAAAGAAGGATGGATCATTAAGGATGGTTGTAGATTATCGGGGATTGAATGAAGTAACCATCAAGAACAAGTACCCACTGCCAATGATTAATGATCTGTTTGATCGTTTGCAAGGAGCTAAAGTATTTTCCAAGATCGATTTGCGATCAGGGTACCATCAGTTGAAGATTCGAGAGCAGGACATACCTAAGACAGCATTCACCACGAGATATGGACTGTATGAGTATACCGTTATGTCATTTGGATTGACTAACGCACCTGCCTATTTTATGAACCTGATGAACAAAGTGTTTATGGAGTTTTTGGATAAGTTCGTCGTAGTGTTCATTGATGACATCCTGGTTTATTCAAAGAATGAAGAGGAGCATAAGGAACATTTGCGTTTGGTTTTGGAGAAACTAAGGGGACATTAGTTATACGCCAAATTCAGCAAATGTGAGTTTTGGTTGAAGGAAGTTGGATTCCTCGGACACGTTATATCCGGAGAAGGTATAGCGGTTGACCCCACAAAGGTTGAGACCGTAACCGAATGGGAAGCACCAACAACAGTTGGAGAGATCCGGAGTTTTCTTGGACTCGCAGGATACTACCGGAGGTTCATCGAGAATTTTTCGAAGATTGCAAAGCCTATGACTGAATTGTTGAAGAAGGATACTAAGTTCAATTGGACTAAGGAGTGTGAGGCTAGTTTCCAGGAGTTGAAGAAACGTTTGGTTACCTCACCAGTATTGATTTTGCCAGATCAGACCAAGGATTATGAGGTGTATTGTGACGCTTCACGTCGAGGACTTGGAGCAGTGCTTATGCAGGAAGGGAGAGTTGTTTCGTATGCTTCACGACAACTGAAGCCTCATGAGTTGAATTATGCCACGCATGATTTGGAGTTAGCAGCTGTAGTGCATGCATTGAAGACGTGGAGACATTTCCTCATTGGAAATCAATGTGAGGTGTACACGGATCACAAGAGTTTGAAGTACATTTTCACGCAGAAGGAGTTGAACCTCAGACAAAGGAGATGGTTGGAACTCATCAAGGATTATGATATGAGATTGCATTACCATCCCGGAAAGGCTAATGTAGTAGCTGACGCATTGAGCCGTAAGAGCCATGTCAATACCCTAGTGACGGGAGAAGTACCAAAGGAGTTAGCAGAAAACCTTCGTGATCTATGTTTGGAAATAGTTCCGAGAGCATATGTAACAGCACTAGAGATTCAGTCAACATTGATGGATAAAATCAGAGAAGCTCAGAAATCTGACAAGGAGATTGCTGCTATAAAAGAGAAATTGAGCGAAGGAAAAGCAAAGGGATTTCGTGAGGATAAGCACGATACCTTATGGTTTGAGGACCGAGTTTATGTGCCCAATGACCCGGAGATCAGGAAGTTGATTTTGCATGAGGCACATGATTCACCGTATTCGATTCACCCAGGGAATACCAAGATGTATTTGGATTTGAAGGAAACATTCTGGTGGACTGGAATGAAGAAGGATATTGCAGCATATGTAGCAGTTTGTGACGTATGTCAGAGAATAAAGGCATAGCATCAGAAGCCGGCAGGATTGTTACAACCATTGCCGATACCCGAATGGAAGTGGGATAAGATAGGCATGGATTTTATCACAGGACTACCCAGGACAAAATCAGGCTATGACTCGATATGGGTAGTAGTTGATCGTTTGACAAAGGTAGCACATTTCATTCTAGTTAAGACCACTTACACCAGTGCTAAGTTGGCGAAGATATACATGACTAGGATCATTTGTTTGCATGGAGTTCCGAGGAGTATCGTATCAGATAGAGGAACCCAATTTACCTCAGAATTTTGGAATCAGTTGCATGAAACTTTAGGAACCAGACTAGAGTTCAGCACAGCTTTTCATCCGCAGACAGATGGACAGACCGAGAGAGTCAATCAGATTTTGGAAGATATGCTGAGAGCTTGTGCACTAGATTATGGATCTAGTTGGGACGATAACTTGCCGTATGCGGAGTTTTCTTATAACAACAGTTACCAAACCAGTTTGAAGATGGCACCTTTCGAAGCTTTATACGGAAGGAGGTGCAGGACACCGTTGTCATGGGACGAAGTTGGAGACCGTCAATTCTTTGGACCAGATTTGATTAAGGAGTCTGAACGGAAAGTTAAGTTAATTCGCGATAGGCTCAAGGTAGCCCAGTCCAGGCAGAAGAGCTACACAGATTCAAAACGCAAGGAGACAGTTTACAAAACTGGAGACAGAGTTTATCTCCGAGTATCCCCACTTCGAGGAGTAAAGCGCTTTGGAGTTAAGGGAAAGTTAGCACCGCGTTTCATTGGACCGTATAAGATCTTGCAACATATGGGAGAAGTCGCCTATAAGTTGGAATTACCAGAGGGACTGTCAGGAGTTCATGATGTATTCCATGTTTCTCAGCTGAAGAAATGTCACGCCGAGATGGCAGAGGTACCGCTAAGAGATACCGTGCCACTCGACGCGATTCAGTTGAAGGATGACTTAACATATGAGGAGAAGCCAGTCAAGATTCTCGATTATGCCAGCAGAGTTACCCGCAGCAAGGTTATCAAGTTTTGCAAAGTTCAGTGGAACCACCACTCAGAGGATGAAGCCACCTGGGAGAGAGAAGAAGATTTGCTCAAGGACCACCCTCACCTATTTTCTACCCAACCCGAATCTCGAGGGCGAGATTCATCTTAAGGGGGGTAGGTTTGTAACATCCCAAATTTTCAATTTGGAATGTTATACATAGATCATCATGCATATCATATTTTCTTGCATTTTGGCCGATCCTAGAAATTTCACGCAACTCAAGGACCCTCGGAGAGAGTTGGAGATTTCGTTATTTTCATATTTGAGTTCTCTCAAATTTTGAAAAGAGGATCATTTGATTTATTTATTTCATCTTCAACTATTTTTCCAATATTAAATATGAGAGAGGGAATAATAGGACTTTCCCAAAATATAGGAACAATGAAGATTTAATAAATAGATCCAATTTTGTTTTCCGGTGTTTGTTTGCATTTTATTTGGATAGGGAAAAATGCACGTTTTCAAAAATTGCATTTTAGGCCCGGAGTAAAGTTCATTTTGTTCGGCTCATTGTTAGGAGTCGGGGAAAATTTACTTTAGGAGTTTTGGAGCTCGTTTAGATTTTCTTTTCTGTGTTTTTCTGCGCGTGAAACCGATTAAAAAAAAATCTTGCAGCACCCTGGGCCAAGGCCCAGCCAGCAGCCGGCCGGCCAGGCCATCGCCCGCGCCGCGCGCGCCAGGCGCCAGGAGGCCGCCGCCGCCGCCCCTTTTGGAGTCCTAGTAGCACTTTAGTCCTACTCTGTTTCCTCTTTTTCTTTCCTATTCCTACTCTATTTCTTGCCCCCTACCCCAAGAAACCCCCTCCCCTCACCAATATAAATACCCCCACACCCCCCTCCAAAACATCAAATCAAACCCCAAGCCCCACACCACCCCGCGCCTCCCCAAGCCGCGCCCCACCCCGCGCCCCTCACCACCGCCGCCGCCGCTCCTCACCCACGCCGCCGCCCTTGTGCTTCGCCGCCGCCGCCCAACGCCGCCGTTCGCCGGAGCCCCTCGCCGGAACCTCGCCGAGGTAGCCGCGCCTCTCTTTTTCTTCCCCGGTCCGGTTTTTCCTAAAAGAACCGTTCCGTTTTCTCTCCGATTCTTTTCTTTTTCTTCCGGTTTTTGTTTCGGTTTTCTTCCGAAACCCTAGATCGGTTTTCCGTTTCTTTTTCGGTTTCTTTTCCGAAAACCCTAGATCGGTTTTCGTTCTTCCTTCGAACCGTTCGTCTCAACGAACGTGATCACCGATTATTCCCGGTTAACGACGCCCGTTCATTTAACCGTTCTTCGTTTTCTTTCTCGTTGGATTTATTCTGCGATCGTCATCTCAGATCCGATCTTCGTTCTAGTCTTTCTTCCCGCTCGTTTATCGGAATCAGGTGATTCAAGCGCCTGGAGTTTCGTCTCGAAACCGCCGTTCCGACTAATCAACTTGAACAAGTTTTTGCCACAATAAAATTTGACCTAGTTTCAACTTGCTAGAACCGAGTTGTTTTCTTCCGCCGTTTGTTTTCCGTTTCTTTGTTCGGTTCTTTCTTTCTTTGCAACCGGAGTTCTTAAGTTGAACTTTCTGGTTCATTCTCTTCTTCGAGTTTTACCTGTGCATTAGATGAGTACTTATTGTGTGCTTGTTGTTTGTCTGCGATAGATCACCCGGATTGCGCCGCTTGTTACTTCGAAACCCTAGGTCTCGCGGATCATCAGCAAGGCAAGTAACACTTTGATCATACCCTTTTCTACAACCCATGTTTTATTGCGTTAGATCAATCCTCTCACATTGCATGATTAGGATCTAATTAAATTGTGGGATGGGAAGTAGATGAGGTAGTACCTATCACCTGTATAATTATGAAACCTTTGGGAGTTACTTCTACGTTTGCTTATTATGCCATGCTATGCTAGTAGACGTGGATTGGGTGAGTGATATCCATGACAGATGTGAGTTGATAATTTTAATGGTTTATCTAAGGTGGCAACTTAAACACACATCTGGGTGGATTGAGGCACCTGATGTCTATCAGGACTTGCCTGTTTTTTTGGACCGCCACCCAGGCTCAAAGGGATCATAAGATCTTTCATGCTAGAAACTTCCGTGTGCAGCCACAAGCCATTATGGGCTCTGGCATAGTTGAGTAAGTTGTGCGAACTCTTACGGGTAGACTAGCAGATGTAGGGGAAAGTAGGTGTACCGGTCTACCCACATGTAAGGTGCTAGCGCTTCTGAAAGACTGTGTCTCGGTCATCCGTCTTCTCAAACACCATGTAGTGCGAGAAACCAAATGGAGGCGATCGAGTCTTGTGGGGAAAAGTGCGCAAACCTCTGCAGAGTGTACAAACTAATCATGATTAGCCGTGTCCCCAGTTATGGACAACTTGAGTATCTAGTACTTGAATATCATGTGAATCTCGACATGTTACTCTAATTAATATTGTTGGGAAGTTAATGAGTACTTTAATTTGGGATTGAGAATGCTGTCAACCATTCTCAATGTTCAACAACCACCATGATAGTTAAATAAATTTATTCCTTTGCAGTAGGGAAAAACTGGCTTTATGCAAAACTGTAACCATAAAGCTTTCCACGAGCCAAATATGCATGTAGTATAGCTGTTTCATTCCATTACTCTCTATGTGTTACTTTGCCAGCATATTCCATGTGCTGACCCGTTTTCGGGCTGCAACTTCTCATGTTGCCGACTTTTCAGACGACGAGTAAGATGCTTTAGGTCGTGGTTCTATACTCAGTGATGCCGTTGGAGTTGATGGACCCTTTTATCTTCCGAGTCTTCCGCTGTTATCGTTATTAGATGGCCTTAAGCCATATTTATTGTAATAAGTTCTCTTTGAGAGAACGATGTAATAAGTGTGTGGTGTCAGCATTACTGATCCAGGGATGACACCTGAGCATAGAGCACTTGAGCCATTCAGGTCGGGTCGCTACATTTATAGCCGTTAATAACCAAACTGTTTAAGCCCATAACCAACTATACACAAATTGGTTTCTTCACATACCCAAACCAAAACCAAACTAAAAAAGATTTAGCCCAATAAAACCTGAACCAATCAAACCCAAAGTAATAACCGAACCGTTTCACCCAGTTTTTTAATAACCATTCTCAGGTTTAAACGCTATCGAGCATGCATCTAGAGTATTAAGTTCATAAGAACAAAGTAACACATTAGGCAAGATGACATGATGTAGATGGATAAACTCAAGCAATATGATATAAACCCCATCTTTTTATCCTCGATGGCAACAATACAATACATGCCTTGCTGCCCCTACTGTCATTGGGAAAGGACACCGCAAGATTGAACCCAAAGCTAAGAAATTCTCCCATTGCAAGAAAGATCAATCTAGTAGGCCAAACCAAACTAATAATTCGATGAGACTTGCAAAGATATCGAATCATGCATATAAGAATTCAGAGAAGAATCAAATATTGTTCATAGATAAACTTGATCATAAACCCACAATTCATCAAATCTCGGCAAACACACCACAAAAAGCATTACATCAAATAGATCTCCAAGAACATCAAGGAGAACTTTGTATTGATATCCAAAGGGAGAGAAGAAGCCATCTAGCTAATAACAATGGACCCGGAGGTCTGTGGTAAACTACTCACACATCATCGGAGAGGCTATGGTGTTGATGTAGAAGCCCTCCGTGATCCAATCCCCCTCCGGCAGATCGCCGGAAAAGGTCCCCAAATGGGATCTCACGGGTACAGAAGGTTGCGGCGGTGGAAAAGTGGTTTCGTGGCTCCCCTGGATGTTTTCAGGGTATAAGAGTATGTATTGCCGAACGAAGTACGTCGGTGGAGCTACATGGGGCCCACGAGGGTGGGGGCGCGCCGCCCTACCTCGTGGCCGCCTCGTTGCTTCCTTGACCTCCACTCCACGTCTCCTGGATTGCGTTTGTTCCAAAAAAGATCCCCACGAAGGTTTCATTACGTTTGGATGCCGTTTGATATTCCTTTTCTGTGAAACACTAAAATAGGCAAAAAAATAGCAATTTGCACTGGGCATTTGGTTAATAGGTTAGTCCCAAAATTAATATAAAAGTGCATATTAAAGACAATTAAACATCCAAAACAGATAATATAATAGCATTGAACAATCAAAAATTGTAGATACATTGGAGACGTATCAATCTCCAAGAGACAATTGTATTGAGGATCAAGAGAGAGAGATGAAGCCATCTAGCTACTAACTACGGACCCGAAGGTCTACAAAGAACTACTCACACTTCATCGGAGAGGCACCAATGGAAGTGGTGAACCCCTCTGTACTGGTGTTTAGATTGGATCTACTGATTCTGGACTCTGCGGCGGCTGGATGAATATTTCATCGACTCCCCTAGGGTTCTGGGAATATTTGGGTATTTATAGAGCAAAGAGGCGGTCCGGGGGGCACCTGAGGTGGGCACAACCCACCGGGGCGCGCCAGGGCCTCCTGGCTAGCACTGGTGGGTTGTTCTCCCCTCGGGTACCCCTAGGTGCAACCTGGGCCCATCTGCTTCCTTTTGGCCCATAAAAATTCTCGTAAAGTTTCGTGCCATTTGGACTCCGTTTGATATTGATTTCCTGTGGTGTAAAAAACTGGAAATGGCACTAGGCACTATGTCAATAGGTTAGTACCAGAAATTGATATAAAATGATTATAAAACATCCAAGATTGATAATAAAACAACATGGAAGAATAAAAAAATTATGGATACATTGAAGACGTATCAGCACCCCCAAGCTTAACTCCTACTCGTCCTCGAGTAGGTAAGTGATCAAAACAGAATTTTTTAGGTGGAGTGATGTTCATCAAGTCATATCATATTCTTTTCTTTATAGCATGAACATTTGGACTTTTATATGATTCAAAGCAATAGTCTAGTTTTGACATAATAATTTAGATACTCAAGCATATCAACAAGCAACCATGTCTTCCAAAATATCAATGCTAAAATAAGTTATCCCTAGCCCATCATGCTCAAACATTGATTCATTCATGAAACACACTCAAATATTAACTACACCTAATACTTGAGCATGATCATATTGCCTCCTAGTTGGTGATTTTTATGAGAGAAGATGGAGATTCAAATTTCAAACTTAAAATTGTATAAAGTAAAAGAAAGTCCCTTTGCAGAGGGAAGTATGGATTTGTAGAGGTGCCAGAGCTCAAAGCGAAAATTTTGAGATAAAAACTTTTTGGGAGGTGTATCCATCTCACCAACGAAAACAACTTAGAGTTCCGAACACTTTCCATGCTAGATATGCCATAGGCGGTTCCCAAACAGAAAATAAAGTTTATTCCTTTTTCCACCAGAACTTTCACTTTCCATGGCTAACTGTATCCACGGGTGCCCTCCATACCAACACTTCCCAAGTAATTTATTATTTGACAACATAAAGTAAATTCATTTTTGTTTTTGCATTTTGGGACTGGGCATCCCTAATACCTTTGCCTTACTCTCATGCAATGACAAGTGAATAAACACTTATCTTGAGAATAACACATCTAGCATGGAAAATATTAGCCACCCCTCACCGCTCCGTGAGAAAAACAAACACACAAAAGAGAAGTTTATTTTGAAAATTAGAGAGGGCGCATGCAAATTTGCTTAGAACAGCAAAAGAATGCCGCATATAGGTAGATATAGTGGACTCATGTGGCAAAACTGGTTTGAAGGATTTTGGATGCACAAGTAGAGGTCATACTTAGTGCAAAATGAAGGCTAGCAAAAGATTGGGAAGCGACCAACCAAGAAACGAATAATCTCATAAGCAAGCATTAAGCATAATTAACAATGAATAATGCACCACAAGTAGGATATAATTTTCATTGCATGACTATTGACTTTCGTACTTGCATAGGGAATCACAAACCTTAACACCCATATTCTTACTAGAGCATAATTAATAATCAACATAACTCACATATCACATCATCATATCTCAAAAACTATTACTAGGAATCAAGTTTATTTTGTCCAATGATCTTCATGACATTTTTTTCTTTATCCTTCTTGGATATCTATCTATCACTTTGGGACTAATTTTCATGTGTTGCTTTTCATATGCTCAACCAAATATAAGTGAAGATCATGAGCATAACAAATTTTCTTTCTCTCAAAATAATTTAAGTAAAGCAAGAGAGAATTTCTTCAAAATTTTACTAACTCTCAAACAAATCTAAGTGAAGCCAGAGAGAATTTCTTAAAAATTACTAGGCACACTGTGCTCAAAAAGATATAAGTGAAGCACTAGAGCAAGTCCTAGCTCATAGAAGATTTAAGTGAAGCATAGAGAGTGATTCTAACAAGTCAGGACATAATTTTGGATCTCTCAAATAGGTGTGTCCAGAAAGGATTGATAACTTACAACAAAAAATTAAACAAGAAAAGACACATCTCATACAAGAAGCTCCAAGCAAAACACATGTCTCATGTGATGAATAAAAATATAGTCTCGAGTAAAATACCGATAGTTGTTGGAAGAAAGCGGGGATGCCACTTGGGGGCATCCCCAAGCTTAGTTGGTTGCTTATTATTGGATAATAGCTTGGGATGTCGGGGCTTCCCCAAGCTTAGGCTCTTACATCCTTCCTTCATCCATCGTAAGATAACCCAAAACTTGAAAACTTCAATCACACAAAACTCAACAAAGCCTTCGTGAGATCCGTTAGTACAAGAATAATAAACCACTACTATAAGTGTTGTATCAAACCAATTCATATTTTATTTTTGTATTTTATCTACTGTATTACAACTTTTGTATGGCAAAAACTCATCAAAGAAAACCATAGAGCCATCAAATAAGCACACAACACAAAGAAAACAGAATCTGTCAAAACAGAACAGCCTGTAGCAATCTGACTATTTCGAATACTTATGTAACTCAAAAAGCTCTGAAAAATTAGGACGGCCTGAGAAATTTGTATATTGGTGTACTGCAATTGGAATGGGTATTTTATCGCTCTCTGGTAAAAAACTAAAATTAATTTCGCGAGTGCAAACTTTCTATTTTTTTAGCAAGATCAAACAACTATCACCCAAGAAGAACCTAAAGGCTTTACTTGGCACAAACACTAATTAGAACGTAAAAAACACAATCATAAAAGTAGCATAATTGTGCTAACACTCAAGAATATAAAGCAAAAAGCAAAAATAAATGTATTCATTGGGTTGCCTCCCAACAAGCGCTATAGTTTTACGCCCTTAGCTAGGCATAAAGCAAGGATCTAAGTTTTGTCATCTTTGGTTCGAGATCCATAAGATGCCCTCATGATTGATTCATAAGGTGGCTTAATTCTAGTTCTAGGAAAGTGTTCCATACCTTTCATCAAAGGAAATTGGAACTTAATATTGCCTTCTTTCCTATCAACCACGACACTAATAGTGCGTAAAAACGGTCTACCAAGAATAATAGGACAAGATGGATTGCAATCAATATCAAGAACAATAAAATCTATGGACACATAATTCCTATTTGCAAGAATAAGAACATCATTAATCCTTTTCATAGGCTTTTTAATAGTGGAATCCGCCAAGTGCAAATTCAAGGAACATTCTTCAAGATTGGTAAGACCAAGCACATCACATAAAGATTTTGGAATTGTGGAAACACTAGCACCCAAGTTACACAAAGCAAAACACTCATAATTTTTAATCTTGACTTTTATAGTAGGTTCCCATTCATCATACAATTTTCTAGGAATTGAAACTTCTAATTCCTATTTTTCTTCAAGAGCTTTCATCATAGCATCAACAATATGTTTAGTAAAAGCTTTATTTTGTTCATAAGCATGGGGTGAATTTATCATGGATTGTAACAAAGAAATACAATCAATCAAAGAGCAACTATCATAATTAAAGTCTTTGTAATCCAAAATAGTGGGTGCATCACTAGCTAAAGTTTTGACATCTCCAAACACACTTTCATCAGTTTTCTCAACAAGATTTTCACCCTTCGAAATATTGGGATGCCTTCTACCTAAAGTTGACTCTTCTCCAGTCCATTTTTCATCATTATTAAATTTACTAAACAAGGAATCAATAGAAGAAACACCAATCATTTTAAGATCTTCATCATCTTTGCAAGAATAATCACTAGAAAAAGCTTTTTCCAAAAATTCTCTTTTAGCTCTAAGCATAGCAGTTCTTTTCTTACTTTCATCGATAGAAACATATAGAACTTTAATTGATTCATCTAATTTAGGCACAAAAATTTTCATCTTGAAATTTTCCACATCATGAGCAATTCCATCAACACTTGTAGATAGATCATCAATTTTGTTCAACTTTTCTTCTATGGAAGTATTGAAAACTTTTTGTGTGTTGATAAATTCTTTAATATTATGCTCAAGATCACATGTGTTCTTCTTATTGTTATTATTATAAGATTGATTTCCATAGGAATTACCATAATTGTTAGAGGAATTACTAGGAAAAGGCATATGATTAAAATTTCCTCTATAAGCATTGTTGTTGAATTATTTATAGAGATAAAATTCACATCAGTAGCATCACTATTTTTCTCAATAAAAATAGACAAAGGCATTGCTGGGGAACGCAGTAATTTCAAAAAAAATTCCTACGCACATGCAAGATCTATCATGGTGATGATAGAAATGAGAGGGGAAGAGTGTTGTCCACGTACCCTCGTAGACCGTAAGCGGAAGCGTTATGACAACGCGGTTGATGTAGTCGAACGTCTTCATAATCCGACCGATCCTAGCACCGAAGGTATGGCACCTCCGCGATCTGCACACGTTCAGCTCGGTGACGTCCCACGAACTCTAGATCCAGCTGAGTGTCGAGGGAGAGTTTCGCCAGCACGATGGCGCGATGACGGTGATGATGAAGCTATCGGAACAGGGCTTTGCCTAAGCACCGCTACGATATGATCGAGGTGGATTATGGTGGAGGGGGGCACCGCACACGGCTAAGAAAATGATCAACTTGTGTGTCTATGGGGCGCCCCCTCCCCCGTATATAAAGGAGTGCAGGAGGGGGGAGGGCCGACCCTCTATGGTGCGCCCTAGGGGAGTCCTACTCCCACCGGGAGTAGGATTCCCCCCCTTCCAAGTAGGAGTAGGAGAGGAAGGTAGGAAGAGAGAGGGAGGAAGGAAATGGGGGCCGTCCCCCCTCCCAATTCGGATTGGGCTTGGGGGGTGCCCCCTCCTAGGTTGCCTCCTCCTCTCTCCCACTAAGGCCCAATAAGGCCCATACACTCCCCGGGGGGTTCCAGTAACCTCCTGGTACTCCGCTAAATGCCCAAACTCACACGGAACCATTCTGATGTCCAAACATAGTCATCCAATATATTGATCTTTATGTCTCGACCATTTCGAGACTCCTCGTCATGTCTGTGATCATATCCAGGACTCCAAACTACCTTCGGTACATCAAAACACATAAACTCATAATATCGATCATCACCGAACGTTAAGCGTGCGGACCCTACGGGTTCGAGAACTATGTATACATGATCGAGACTCATCTCTGGCCAATAACTGATATGTCTCCAATGTATCTATAATTTTTTATTGTTGCATGCTATTATATTATCTGTTTTGGATGTTAATGGTCAATAACTTTTATATTATTTTTCAGACTAACCTATTTACCCAAGGCCCAATGCAAATTGCTGTTTTTTGCCTATTTAAGTGTTTCTAAGAAAAGGAAGATCAAACGGAGTCCAAATGGAACGAAACCTTCGGGAGCGTGATTTTTGGAACAAAGGTGATCCAGAGGACTTGGAGTGGACGCCAAGAAATGGACGAGGTGTCCACAAGGCAGGGGCACGCCTACCCCCCTGGGCACGCCCTCCCCCTCGTGGCTCAACCGACCTACTTATTCCTCCTATATATGTTCACATACCCCGAAAACATCTAGGAGCACCATGAAACCCTATTTCCACCACCGCAACCTTCTGTACCCAAGAGATCCCATCTTGGGGCCTTTCCGGAGCTCCGCCGGAGGGGGCATTGATCACAGAGGGCCTCTACATCAACTCCATGGCCCCTCCGATGATGTGTGAGTAGTTACTTCAGACCTTCGGGTCCATAGTTATAGCTAGATGGCTTCTTCTCTCTCTTTTGATCTCAATACAAAGTTCTCCTCGATCTTCTTGGAGATCTATTCGATGTAACTCTTTTTGCGGTGTGTTTGTCGGGATCCAATGAATTGTGGGTTATTATCAAATCTATCTTTGAACACTATTTGATTCTTCTCTGAAATCGTTTATGCATGATTGGTTATCTTTGCAAGTCTCTTTGAATTATCAGTTTGGTTTGGCCTACTAGATTGATCTTTCTTGCCATGGGAGAAGTGCTTAGCTTTGGGTTCAATCTTGTAGTGCTCGATCCCAGTGACAGAAAGGGAAAAGACACGTATTGTATTGTTGCCATCAAGGATAAAAAGATGGGGTTTATATCATATTGCTTGAGTTTATCCCTCTACATCATGTCATCTTAGCTAAGGCGTTACTCTGTTCTTATGAACTTAATACTCTAGATGCATGTTGGATAGCGGTCGATGTGTGGAGTAATAGTAGTAGAAGCAGACAGGAGTTGGTCTACTTGTCACGGATGTGATGCCTATATACATGATCATGCCTAGGTATTCACATAATTATTTGCTTTTCTATCAATTGCTCGACAGTAATTCGTTCACCCACTGTAATGCTTATGTTATCTTGAGAGAAGCCACTAGTGAAACCTATGGCCCCCGGGTCTATTTTCCACCATATAAGTTTCCAATCTATTTTACTTTGCAATCTTTACTTTCAATCTATATCATAAAAATACCAAAAAAAATTATCTTATCATTATTATCTCTATTAGATATCACTCTTGTAAGTGACCGTGAAGGGATTGACAACCCCTTTATCGCGTTGGTTGCGATGTTCTTATTTGTTTGTGTAGGTACGAGGGACTTGCATGTTGCCTCCTATTGGATTGATACCTTGGTTCTCAAAAACTGAGGGAAATACTTACGCTACTTTGTTGCATCACCCTTTCCTCTTCAAGGGAAACCAACGCAGTGCTCAGGAGGTAGCAAGAAGGATTTCTGGCGCCATTGCCGGGGAGTCTACGCATAAGTCAAGACATACCAAGTACCCATCACAAACTCTTATCCCTCGCATTACATTATTTGCCATTTGCCTCCCGTTTCCTCTCCCCCACTTCACCCTTGCCGTTTTATTCGCCCTTTTTCCGTTCGCCTTCTTCGCGTATGTATCTTTCTTTGTGTTTCCATGTGCCTTCTATTTGCTTGCATCTTTGCTTGCTAAAAATCTATTGATATGGATCCACTTAAAGTGTTATACTTGGATTATCTTCGATCCTTATGCGCTCGTGCTGAAACCCCAACTAGCCTAGTTGATGGGAAATCATTAGATGAGCATGCTCATTTTGTGCATCACCGTTTGTCTGAAAAAGGGAGACTCTTATGGGGTCAAATAAATAGATTGCTATGTTATGCTTGGAATCTTTGTGAAATTTGTGATCTTACTTGTTGCTCTAAGAACCCTAAAAAACACCTCCCCTACCTATGTGAGTTTAATGATAATGAAATCTTATCTTCTTATGCAAAGGGTGTTTATAGTTACTACGATATCGAACAAATTGAAGAATTTGTTGCTTTTGAGGGTGCTTATGAAGTTGCTTATTTGATTGAAAAGTATGATATTACTCCCTACGGATCTGAAAATTTTGACATAATTAAATATTGCTATGAAAACTATGCTCATAATGTCTATGTCAAAGATATTTATTGAAAGAATGACCGTTTCTTCGGAAGAAAATAATGATATGCATGAATCTATAGATAATTATGATTCTGATTATTTTATTGAAATATCCCTTTATGAACATGATGCTTGCTATTCTTGTGGCCATGATGCCAATATTTATGAAGATGAATTTGCTATAGTTCCTTATGTTAAACATGAGATCGTTGCTATTGCACCCATACTTGATAGTTCCTTCGATGAAAAGCATGATTGCAATGATGTTATTATAAATTCTCTTAATGTAAATTGTGTTAATGATATGCAAAACCTCAAGCATGGGGATGCTAGTTTTGCTATGACTACTATTTGTTGCAATGATCATGATTGGGGTGATTCTTCTTTTGATCTTGAAAATTTATTTAAGCCCCATGATGAATATGAGATTGATAATAGTGTTTGCAATATTATTGAAAGTGGGTTTGAAAGAGTGTCAACTTTAGATCCCACATATTTGGAGCATGTTCAATCTTATGAAATTTTTGATGAAGGTGTGTTTGGAGAGGTCATGACTTTAGTTAATTTTAATCCCACTATTTTGGAAGAGTGTCAACTTTGCATACATGTGGATCGTGTTAAGAATATGTTTTGTGATAGCTATATTGTTGAATTTGCTTATGATCCTACATGTAATTATTATGAGAGGGGAAAATATGGTTGTAGAAATTTTCATGTTACTAAATCACCTTTCGTTATGTTGAGATTGCTATTGTTTCTTTCCGCTTCCTTGCATATGCTAGTTTTTGCTTGCCTTGATAATTTGTTTGCCTATAAGATGCCTATGCATAGGAAGTATGTTAGACTTAGATGTGTTTGTCACGTGTTTTATGATGCTCCATTTGTGATTCAATTCTTGTCTTTCATGTGAGCATCATTGAAATCTTTATGCCTAGCTAGGGGAGTCAAACAATAGTGCTTGTTGGGAGGCAAGCCAATTTTATTTTTGTTTCTTGATTTTTGATTATGTTTAGTAATAAATAATTCATCTAGCCTCTGTTTAGATTTGGTTTTATGCTTTTACTTAGTGTTTGTGCCAAGTAGAACCTTTGGTAAGACTTGGGGAAAGTCTTTGCGATCTTGCTGTTAAAAACAGAAACTTTAGCGCTCACGAGATTTGCTGCCATTTTTTACTGGAGAGTGATATTTAGTTAATTCATTTTGAACATGATTAATAGATAAATTCCTCACGTCAAGAAATTTATTTTAGAATTTTTGGGGTTCCAGAAGTATTCGAAACCTACAGATTACTACAGACTGTTCTGTTTTTGACAGATTCTGTTTTTCGTGTGTTGTTTGCTTATTTTGATGAATCTATGGCTAGTAATAGAGTTTATGAACCATAGAAAAGTTGGAATACAGTAGGTTTAACACCAATATAAATAAATAATGAGTTCATTACAGTACGTTGAAGTGGTGGTTTGTTTTCTTTTACTAATGGAGCTTACGAGATTTTCTTTTAAGTTTTGTGTTGTGAAGTTTTCAAGTTTTGGGTAAAGATTTGATGGATTATGGAACAAGGAGTAGCAAGAGCCTAAGCTTGAGGATGACCAAGGCATCCCAAGGTAAAATTAAAGGACAACCAAAAGCCTAATCTTGGGGATGCCCTGGAAGGCATCCCCTCTTTCGTCTTCGTCCATCGGTAACATTACTTGGAGCTATATTTTTATTCGCCACATGATATGTGTTTCGCTTGGAGCGTCCTGTATGATTTGAGTCTTTGCTTTTTAGATTACCACAATCATCCTTGCTGTACACACCTTTTGGGAGACACACACATGAATTGGAATTTATTAGAATACTCTATGTGCTTCACTTATATCTTTTGAGTTGGATAATTTTTGCTCTAGTGCTTCGCTTATATCTTTTAGAGCACAACAATGGTTTTATTTTATAGAAATAATTGATCTTTCATGCTTCACTTATACCATTTTGATAGTCCTTTAGAACAGCATGGTAATTCACTTTGGATATAAATTTTAAATTCTAAGAGAAGTTGGATGCTTGATAGTTGTTTTGAGATATAAAGGTGGTAATATTAGAGGTGTGCTAGTTGAGTAATTGTGAAATTGATGAATACTTGTGTTGAAGTTGGCAAGTCCCATAGCATGCACGTATGGTAAACGTTGTGTGACAAATTTGAAACATGAGGTGTTCTTTGATTGCTTTCCTTATGAGTGGCGGTCGGGGACAAGCGATGGTAATTTCCTAGCAATCTATCCCCCTAGGAGCATGCGCGTAGTGCTTGGTTTTGATGACTAGATTTTTGCAATAAGTATGTGAGTTCTTTATGACTAATTCTGAGTCCATGGATTATACGCACTCTCACCCTTCCATCATTGCTAGCCTCTTCGGTACCATGCATTGACCTTTCTCACCTTGAGAGTTGGTGCAAACTTCGCCGGTGCATCCAAACCCCGTGATATGATACGCTCTATCACACATAAGCCTCCTTATATCTTCCTCAAAACAGCCACCATACCTACCTATTATGGCATTTCCATAGCCATTCCGAGATATATTGCCATGCAACTTTCCACCGTTCCATTTATTATGACACGCATCATCATTGTCATATTGCTTTGCATGATCATGTAGTTGACATCGTATTTGTGGCAAAGCCACCATGCTTAATTTTTCATATGTGTCACTCTTGATTCATCGCAATCCCGGCACACCGCCGGAGGCATTCACATAGAGTCATATTTTATTCTAAGTATCGAGTTGTAATTCTTGAGTTATAAGTAAATAAAAGTGTAGTGATCATCATTAGAGCATTGTCCCATGTGAGGAAAGGATGATGGAGACTATGATTCCTCCACAAGTCGAGATGAGACTACGGACGAAAAAGAGGCCATAAAAAAAGAGAAAAGAAGGCCCAAACAAAGAGAGAGAGAGAGAGAGAGAGAGAGAGAGAGAGAGAGAGAGAAAGAGAGAAGGGAAAATGTTACTATCCTTTTTCCACACTTGTGCTTCAAAGTAGCACCATGATCGTCATGATAGGGAGTCTCTTATTTTGTCACTTTCGTATACTAGTGGGAATTTTTCATTATAGAACTTGGCTTGTATATTCCAATGATGGGCTTCCTCAAATGCCCTAGGTCTTCGTGAGCAAGCAAGTTGGACGCACACCCACTTAGTTTCTTTGATGAGCTTTCATATATTTATAGCTCTAGTGCATCCATTGCATGGCAATCTCTACTCCTTGCATTGACATCAATCGGTGGGCATCTTCATAGCCCATTGATTAGCCGCGTCAATGTGAGACTTTCTCCCTTTTTATCTTCTCACACAACCTCAATCATCATATTTCTATTCCACCCATAGTGCTATGTCCATGGCTCACGCTCATATATTGCGTAAAAGTTGAAAGAGTTTGAAAAGGCTAAGTATGAAACAATTGTTTGGCTTGTCATCGGGGTTGTGCATGATGGGAGCATTTTGTGTGACGAAAATGAAGCATGGCCAAACTATATGATTTTCTAGGGATAAGTTTTCTTTGGCTATGGTATTTTGATAAGACATAATTGCTTGCTTAGCATACTTGGAGTATTACTATTTATATGTCAACAATAAACTTTTATCTTGAATCTTTCGGATCTGAACATTCATGCCACAATAGAGAAAAATACACTGAAGAACATGCTAGAAAGCATTCCACATCAAAAATTCTGTTTTTATCATTTACCTACTCGAGGACGAGCAGGAATTAAGCTTGGGGATGCTTGATACGTCTCCAACGTATCCATAATTTTTGATTGTTCCATGCTATTATATTATCTATTTTGGATGTTAATGGGCTTTATTTTAAACTTTTATATTATTTTTGGCACTAACCTATTAACCCAAGGCCTAGTGCAAACTGTTTTTTTGCCTATTTCAGTGTTTCACAGAAAAGTAATATCAAACGGAGTCCAAACGGAATGAAACCTTCGGGAGCGTGATTTTTGGAACAAACGTGATCCAGAGGACTTGGTGTGGACGTCAAGAAACGGACAAGGTGTCCACGAGGCAGGGGGCGCGCCTACCCCCTAGGCACGCCCTCCCCCTCGTGGGCCCCTCGTGGCTCAACCAACCTACTTCTTCCTCCTATATATGTTCACATACCCCCAAAACATCTAGGAGCACCGTGAAACCCTATTTCCACCGCCGCAACCTTCTATACCCAAGAGATCCCATCTTGGGGCCTTTTCCGGAGCTCCGCCGGAGGGGGCATTGATCACGGAGGGCCTCTACATCAACTCCATGGCCCCTCCGATGATGTGTGAGTATTTTACTTCAGACCTTCGGGTCCATAGTTATTAGCTAGATGGCTTCTTCTCTCTCTTTGGATCTCAATACAAAGTTCTCCTCGATCTTCTTGGAGATCTATTCGATGTAACTCTTTTTGCGGTGTGTTTGTCGAGATCCGATGAATTGTGGGCTTATGATCAAGTCTATCTTTGAACAATATTTGATTCTTCTCTGAAATCTTTTATGCATGATTGGTTATCTTTGCAACTCTCTTTGAATTATCAGTTTGGTTTGGCCTACTAGATTGATCTTTCTTGCAATGGGAGAAGTGCTTAGCTTTGGGTTCAATCTTGCGGTGCTCGATCACAGTGATAGAAAGGGAAACGACACATATTGTATTGTTGCCATCGAGGATAAAAAGATGGGGTTTATATCATATTGCTTGAGTTTATCCCTCTACATCATGTCATCTTACCTAAGGTGTTACTCTGTTCTTATGAACTTAATAATCTAGATGCATGTTGGATAGTGGTCGATGTGTGGAGTAATAGTAGTAGATGCAGGCAGGAGTCAGTCTACTTGTCACAGACGTGATGCCTATGTACATGATCATGCGTAGATATTCTCATAATTATTCGCTTTTCTATCAATTGCTCGACAGTAATTCATTCACCCACCGTAATACTTATGCTATCTTGAGAGAAGCCACTAGTGAAACCTATGCCCCCCGGGTCTATTTTCCATCATATAAGTTTCCAATCTATTTTACTTGGCAATCTTTCCTTTCAATCTATATCATAAAAATACCAAAAATAATTATCTTATCATTATTATCTCTCACTCTCGTAAGTGACCATGAAGGGATTGGCAACCCCTTTATCATGTTGGTTGTGATGTTCTTATTTGTTTGTGTAGGTACGCGGGACTTGCGTGTGTCCTCCTACTAGATTGATACCTTGCTTCTTAAAAACTGAGGGAAATACTTACGCTACTTTGCTGCATCACCCTTTCCTCTTCAAGGGAAAACCAACGTAGTGCTCAAGAGGTGGAAGTAACCAATAGCGGAACCTAGATGCTCATATTGGTTCCTACATATTCTACGAAGATCTTTATCAGTCAAAGCGCATAACAACATACGTTGTTCCCTTTGTCACTGGTATGTTACTTGCCCGAGATTCGATCGTCGGTATCATCATACCTAGTTCAATCTTGTTACTGGCAAGTCTCTTTACTCGTTCTGTAATGCTACATCCCGTAACTAACTAGTTACATTGCTTGCAAGGCTTATAGTGATGTACATTACCGAGAGGGCCCAGAGATACCTCTCCGATACTCAGAGTGACAAATCCTAATCTTGATCTATGCCAACTCAACAAACACCATCGGAGATACCTATAGAGCATATTTATAGTCACCCAGTTACGTTGTGATGTTTCATAGCACACTAAGTGTTCCTCCTGTATTCGGGAGTTGCATGATCTCATAGTCATAGCAACATGTATAAGTTATGGAGAAAGCAATAACAGTAAACTAAACGATCATCGTGCTAAGCTAACGGATGGGTCAAGTCAATCACATCATTCTCTAATGATGTGATCTCGTTTATCAAATGACAACTCTTTGTCTATGGCTAGGAAACTTAACCATCTTTGATCAACGAGCTAGTCAAGTAGAGGCATACTAGTGACACTCTGTTTGTCTATGTATTCACACATGTACTAAGTTTCCGGTTAATACAATTCTACCATGAATAATAAACATTTATCACGATATAAGGAAATATAAATAACAACTTTATTATTGCCTCTAGGGCATATTTCCTTAGGTCCTCCACTTGCACTACAGTTAATAATCTAGATTACATTGTGATGATTCTAACACCCATGGAGTCTTGGTGCTAATCATGTTTTGCTTGGGAGAGAGGCTTAGTCAATGGGTCTGCAACATTCAGATATGTATGTATCTTGCAAATCTCTATGTCTCCCTCCTTGAGTTGATCGCGGATGGAATTGATGCATCTCTTGATGTGCTTGGTTCTCTTGTGAAATCTAGATTCCTTTGCCAAGGCAATCGCACTATTTTTGTCACAAAAGATTTTCGTTGGATCCGATGCACTAGGTATGACACCTAGATCGGATATGAACTCCTTCATCCAGACTCCTTCATTTGCTGCTTCTGAAGCAGCTATGTACTCCGCTTAACATGTAGATCCCGCCAAGACGCTCTGCTTGGAACTGCACCAACTGACAGCTCCACCATTTAACAAAAATACATATCCGGTTCGTGACTTAGAGTCATTCAGATCTGTTTTAAAGTTTGCATCGGTGTAACCGTTTACGACGAGCTCTTTGTCACCTCCATAAACGAGAAACATATCCTTAGTCCTTTTTAGGTATTTCAGGATGTTCTTGACTGCTGTCCAGTGATCCACTCCTAGATTACTTTGGTACCTCCCTGCTAAAATAATAGCAAGGCACACATCCGGCTTCGTAGACAACATTGCATACATGATAGAACCTATGGCTGAAGTATAGGGAATGATTTTCATCTTCTCTCTATCTTCTGAAGTGGTCGAGCATTGAGTCTGACTCAACTTCACACCCTGTAACACAGGCAAGAACCCTTTCTTTGCTTGATCCATTTTGAACTTCTTCAAAACTTTATCAAGGTATGTGCTTTGTGAAAGTCCAATTAAGCATCTTGATCTATCTCTATAGATCTTGATGCCTAATATATAAGCAGCTTTACCGAGGTCTTTCATTGAAAAATTCGTATTCAAGTATCCTTTTATGCTATTCAGAAATTTAGTATCATTTCCGATCAGCAATATGTCATCCATATATAATATCAGAAATGCTACAGAGCCCCCACTCACTTTCTTGTAAATACAGGCTTCTCCAAAAGTCTGTATAAAACCATATGCTTTGATCACACTATCAAAGCGTATATTCCAACTCCGAGAGGCTTGCAGCAGTCCATAAATGGGTCGCTGGAGCTTGCACACTTTGTTAGCACCTTTTGGATCGACAAAACCTTCTGGTTGCATCATATACAACTCTTCTTTAAGATATTGTAACATCCCAAATTTTCAATTTGGAATGTTATACATAGATCATCCATGCATATCATGATTTATTGCATTTCCGTTCCGCAGTCCTCGAAATCCTAAGCAACTCAAGGACCCACGGAGAGAGTTGGGGATTTTCCGGTTTTCATATTTGAGTTTTTTATCAAATAATGAAACGAGGATTTTGAGTTTAATAATTTTTCTCTCCGAGAAATATTTCATATTAAATCAAATGAGTGGAGATAATATGACTTCTCCAAAATAATTGAAATATTGGAGGAAAAATATTAAAATCATTTATCGGATTTTTATTTGGTTTTATTCGGATTTTATTTGCATTAGAAAAATTGCACATTTTCAAAATTGCATTTTAGGGCCAAGAAAATATTCAACTCGTCCTAAATATTTTATTTAGATGGTGAAAATTTGTTTTGGCATTTTTAGGTTTTTAGTTATTATTTTTTTAGGATTTTATTTTGGTCGGCGAAGTTTAAAAAAAAGAGGGTTCCCGCGCCGACTGGGCCTAGGCCCAGCCGCGGCAGGTCGCCGCCGCAGCCTCCTGCGCGCGCGCGCCGCCGCCGCCGCCACTCGGACCGGAGTCTGAGTTGGACTCCGCCTCCGTCGCGCCTTGCCCCCTCCTCCAAGTCGCTGCCCCACCCCCTTTATATACGCCGCCACCCCCGCCCCAACACCACACCACCACCGACGCCGCCCGCGCCACGCCAAGCCGCTGCCACCACTTGCCGTCGCCGCCGCTGCCTGCCACTGCCACCACCGCAGCTCGCGCCGCCGCCGAGCGCCGCTGCCTCGCCTCGCCGGACCTCTCGCCGGAGGTAGCCGCTGCGCCCCGCCGCCGGTTTTTTTATAAAGACCGTTCGGTTTTAATAGAAACCCTAGATCCGTTTTTTTCGGATTCACCGTTTCTTTTCTCTCGGTTCTTCTAGTTGGCGGACGTTTGTCCGAACGTTTGCTTTAACGAACGGTTCCTCGCCCGTTAGTTACAACTAATGAACACTCGTTCGTTAGTCTGTTCGTGAGTTTTCTTTTATCGGATTTATTCCGTGATTTTCTCTGATCGTGATTTCTGATCCGATCTTAGTTTCTGTTTATCTTTTCGCTCGTTTATCGGAATCAGGCAATTCAAGCACCTGGAGTTTCGTCTTGAAACCCTCTTTCTGGTTAATCAACTCAAACAAGTTTTTGCTACTGTAAAATTTGACCTAGTTTCAGATTAGTAAACAAAGCTTCTTTCTTTCGCCGTTTGACTTTCGTTGCTTCGTTTGATTTGATTCTTTTTGCGTACCGGAGTTCTTAAGTTGAACTTTTTGGTCAACCTCTCTTATTTGAGTTTTGCTTATGCATCGTTGCTTGTTACTTATGTATGTTATTGTTTGCTTGTGGTAGAATTCCCGAAGTGCGAAGTGTGTTACTACGAGTCTCTAGGATTTGCGGATCGTCAGCAAGGCAAGTAACACTTTGATCATATCCCATTATTACCCATTTTTTATGCATTAGTTCCAATCCTCAAACATTGCATGATTAGGATGTCATTAACTTGTGGGTTGGGAAGTAGTTGCTGAGGTAGAACCTATTGCCTTGTTATATTCAAACCCTTGGGAGTTACTTCTACGTATTGCTTATATTGCTATGCTATGCTCGTAGACGTGGTTTAGGTTTGAGTGAAATTCATGTCAGATGTGAGATTGTTAATTAATGGTTCAACTTAAGGTGGCAACTTAATCAAACAACTGGGTGGATTGAGGCACCTGGGGAACCCAGTGTTGTCTGTATTTTTTTGGAAATCCCGGGGTACCCGTGTGATCTTCCTATGGACCGCCACCCAGGCTCAAAGGGAACTGAGATGATTCATGCTAGAAACTTCCGTGTGCAGCCACAAGCTATTATGGGCTCTAGCATAGTTGAGTAAGTTACGTGAAGCTCTTGAAGAGGTAGATCAGCAGGTAGTGGGTTTTGTAGGTTTGGTATGGTCTACCCGGAGTAGAGAGTTAACGTTTCTGAAAGACTGTGTCTCGGTCATCCGTTTCTCAAACACCATGTAGTGCGAGAAATCCAACGGAGGCGATCGAGTCTTGTGGGGAAAAGTGCGCAAACCTCTGCAGAGTGTACAATCTAATCATGGTTAGCCGTGTCCCCGGTTATGGACAATTCTTGAGTATCTAGTACTTGGGTTATCACATGTATCTCACCATGTTTAATTAATACTGTTGGGTTGTTAATCACTTTAATTGGGATTGAGTTGGGGGTACCTTCTCAATGATGTTTCAACCACCATGATAGTTAAATTAAAATCTATTCCTTTGTTGTAGGGAAAAATTGGCTTTTCGCAAAAACTATAACCATAGAGCTTTCCACCAGCCATATATGCATGTAGTGATAGCATTATTCTGTTTCTGCTCTACTGTGTTATATTGCCAGCATATTCCATGTGCTGACCCGTTTTCGGGCTGCAACGTATTATGTTGCAGACTTTTCAGACGAGGAGTAAGGTTCGTTAGGTCGTTGCCGTGCAGCTCAGCTATGCCGTTGGAGTTGATGGACTCACCTTATCTTCCAAGCCTTCCGCTATTATCGCATTAGATGGCCTTAAGCCATATTCTTGTAATAAGTTCTCTTTGGAGACATTCGATGTAATAAGTGTGTGATTGCTACTCTGTTATAAATCCTTCGAGTACTGTGTGTGTCAGCATTACCGATCCAGGGATGACACTGAAGCACAGAGACTTGACCATCTGAGGTCGGGTCGCTACAAGATGGTATCAGAGCACACGCTGAGTGTAGGACACGACCACTAAGATAAACCCTAGGTCACACTTCTCTTCTCATTTCTGACTCCTCTCCATTTTCTACTCTTTAGGATGACGGAGATGAAGAACAAGTTTGCACAACCGGATGAAGACACACCTTTTGGACGCCACTTGAAGGAAGTCACTAGGTACTTGAACATTGGAATACCAAGCTTCACCGGGACGTACAATGCCACTTTACCAGAAGAAGAGCGCTGGATGATTCAAGTACAAGTTCCAGGAAGGACGTTCTCGCCAACCTCTAAACCCATAGAATTTTCCTTCGACGCACCAACCTGGAGTTTAGGAAAGAGTATGGCAGCTCACATCACCATGGGACGCATTGGAGAAGTTTACAACAGGGAGCTTAAGGACACTATTTACCAAATATGTGGGCGCCGAGACGAGCAATGGGAAGTAATCAGCACCAGGAAGGATAGATCCATTGCAGCTTTCATTCAGGAGTTAAACTAGCACATTCGACGCCAGGAGAACCAGATGTGTGCGGACATGATGGACTTGAAGAAGGCGAAGACTAGGATCATCGAGCTGGAGGAAGAACTCAAGTTTACCCGCGATGGATATGAGGAGGAAATCAAGACCCTACTGGAGAAGAATGACGACTTAGTCAAGAAGATCGGAGTATTCATGGGAGGACCAGCACCAATAGAAGAAGAAGAAGAACCCAAGGAAATACGCCCCGAGGACTACATCATCATCGACGACACCGATTCCGATCCTAGTGATGATGACTTTGAAGACGAAGCTGGAGCAGACATCATGGAGTCTTCCACCGATCAAAATTTCTAGATGACCACCAACTATTAGTAGTATTTCCCCATGTATTAGTAGTAGTGAGCACTTTTGCGATAGTTCTAGACCGTTTGTATGCCCTTGCTTGATTGATTGAGTGAAATGATTGTGTTTGTCTCATGTGCATATGGGTAGTGCTTTCTCATTAGACCCCTTTCTATTCTAAATCTCTCCCATCTAAACCCCTCAGATGCCTCCGAGACGTGACACCGGTTTTGCTTTCCCGCCGGAGCTCACCCAGTTGATCCAGCAGCAGAATGCCTTGATGCAATTGCTAGTTCAGAACCAGGGCAACAACAACAACAACAACAACCACCGCCAGTGGACAACCTAGCCCGTTTTCTAAGGTTACAGCCGCCGGTGTTTTCCAGTAGCACCGAGCCTATAGTTGCTGATGATTGGCTACGCCGTATTGGAAGGGAGTTGAACCACCGCAGGTTGCACAGATGCTGAGAGGGTGTGCTTTGCTGCACATCAATTGGATGGACCAGCAACCTCATGGTGGGAGAATTACACAGCCACTTTTCCTGTAGCCAACGTCACTTGGGACCAGTTTCAGCAAGCTTTCCGCACCGCCCATGTCTCAACTGGAGCTATGCAGATGAAGAAGCGGGAGTTCCGCAACCTACGCCAGGGGAACCGTACTGTGGCTCAGTACGTGGATGAGTTTAGCAAGTTATCACGCTATGCCCCTGATGATGTGGCCACAGATGCCGCGAAGCAGGAGAAGTTTATGGAAGGGATGAATGATGAGATGAGCATGCAGTTGATGGTAGCAACCTTCAACAACTACCAGGAGTTGGTAGATAAGGCTCTTATGATTGAAGGGAAACAACAGCAGATTGAGAGCCGCAAGAGAAAGTATGGACAAGGGAAGTATAACTCAGGAGCTCAGCAGAAGCCTCGCCTAACCCCGAACTCGGGAGGACTTGTTCACAACCATGGAGGTCACAACCACACTGGAGGAAGATCACATAACCACAGTGGTGCTAAGAATGGGAATGGGAACGGAGCTAAAAACAATCAGAACCGCTCCAACCCGTCCACTCCCGCCAAAAGAGACTTAAGTCAGGTTACCTGTTTTAAGTGCGGGAAGACAGGGCACTATGCCAATGATTGCCCCGAAGGAAGGAATGGAAACGGAAATGGAAGCGCTGGGAAGAAGCCCAATCCATTCAACAAAGGACAAGTGAACCACGTTAACGTGGAGGAGGTTGAAGAGCAGCCGGACGCGGTAATAGGTAAGTTTTTGGTTAAGTCATTTACCGCTCTTGTTCTTTTCGATACTGGTGCATCGCATTCATACATATCAAGGGGATTCGTGGATAAGTTTAAACTACCAACCCAAACCCTTAGGACCCCTCTTTTAGTGAGTTCACCCGGAGCAGAATATATGGCTAGCCGATGGTGTGACCAGATACCCTTAACCATTGGCACACATGTGTTTCCGTCCGACCTAATTATCTTGGAGTCGCAAGGATTGGATGTGATATTGGGTATGGACTGGATGTCAAAGTATGGAGGAAGCATTGACTGTGCGAGTAAGTCGATTTATCTCACCACCCCGGAGGGAAAAAGGATTAAGTATGTGTCTAGGCATGTGCCAAAAAGGAGCCAAGTGAATGCCCTTACGGGAGTTGTTCAGGAGGAAGTGCCGGTAGTAAAGGATTACCCGGATGTTTTCCCAGAGGAGTTACCAGGCATGCCACCGGACAGAGACATTGAGTTTTTGATAGAGCTGTTACCAGGAACAGGACCAATATCCAAGAGACCCTATCGGATGCCCGCAAATGATCTGGAAGAAATTAAGAAACAGATCAAGGAGTTATTGGAGAAAGGATACATCCGAAGAAGTTCATCACCTTGGGGAGCCCCAGTACTTTTGGTTGAGAAGAAGGATAAATCCCTAAGGATGGTTGTTGATTATCGAGCCTTGAATGAAGTGACGATAAAGAACAAGTACCCACTACCGATGATCAACGATCTGTTTGATCAGTTGCAAGGAGCTAAAGTGTTCTCAAAGATCGATTTACGATCAGGGTATCATCAGTTGAAGATACGAGAGAAGGACATACCAAAGACGGCGTTCACAACGCGATATGGATTATACGAGTACACGGTCATGTCGTTTGGACTGACTAACGCCCCTGCCTATTTCATGAGCATGATGAACAAGGTGTTCATGGAGTATTTGGACAAGTTTGTTGTGGTGTTTATTGATGATATCATGGTATACTCGAAGAACGAGGAGGAGCACAAAGAGCATTTGCGTTTAGTTCTCGAGAAGCTCAGGGAACACCAGTTGTATGCTAAGTTTAGCAAATGCGAGTTTTGGCTGAAGGAAGTCGGATTCCTTGGACATGTTATATCAGGAGAAGGTATAGCAGTAGACCCCAGCAAGGTTCAGTCAGTCACTGAATGGTTGGCACCCACCTCAGTTAGCGAGATCCGCAGTTTTCTTGGACTCGCAGGATACTACCGGAGATTCATTGAGAATTTTTCCAAGATTGCAAAACCAATGACTGAACTGTTGAAGAAGGATACCAAGTTTAAATGGACAGAAGATTGTGAAGCAAGTTTCCAGGAGTTGAAGAAACGTTTGACTACAGCCCCAGTGCTAGTACTGCCAGATATACATAAGGAGTTCCAAGTGTATTGCGACGCCTCTCGCTTAGGACTTGGATGTGTGCTTATGCAGGACGGAAGAGTTGTTTCGTATGCCTCACGACAACTAAAACCTCATGAGTTGAATTATGCTACGCATGATTTGGAGCTAGCAGCCGTAGTGCATGCGTTGAAGACTTGGAGACATTACCTTATTGGAAACCGTTGTGATGTGTACACGGATCACAAGAGTTTGAAGTACATCTTCACCCAGAAGGAGCTGAACCTTAGGCAGAGGAGATGGTTGGAGCTTATAAAGGATTATGACATGAAGCTACACTATCATCCAGGAAAGGCCAATGTCGTAGCAGACGCATTGAGTCGGAAGAGTTATGCTAATATCCTTGAAAGTAAAGGACTGCCGAAGGAATTAGCAAAGGACATCATGGAACTTCGATTAGAGATTGTACCTAGAAGGTTCATTGCCACAATGGAGGTTCAGTCGACATTGCTGGACAAGATTCGGGAAGCTCAGAAAGATGATAAAGAGATTGCCGAGATAAAGGAGAAGATGGGCAAAGGAAAGGCCAAAGGTTTTCGTGAAGATGAGCACGATACCCTATGGTTTGAGGACCGAGTTTATGTGCCCAACAACCAGGAGATCAGGAAGTTAATACTTCAAGAGGCCCATGACTCACCATACTCGATACACCCCGGAAACACCAAGATGTATTTGGATTTGAAGGAACGTTTCTGGTGGACTGGTATGAAGAAGGATATTGCCGAGTATGTAGCCGTATGTGATGTATGTCAGAGAGTTAAGGCAGAACATCAGAAGCCAGCAGGACTGTTACAGCCTATGCCGATACCCGAATGGAAGTGGGATAAACTTGGCATGGACTTTATCACCGGATTACCCAGGACTAAAGCAGGATATGATTCCATATGGGTAGTAGTTGATCGTTTGACCAAAGTAGCTCACTTCATCCCAGTGAAAACCACCTATACAAGTGCAAAGTTGGCCAAGATCTATATGTCCAGGATCGTATGTCTGCATGGAGTTCCGAGGACCATCGTATCGGATCGAGGAACACAGTTTACTTCAAAGTTTTGGCATCAGTTACACCAGACTCTGGGAACGAGATTGGAGTTCAGTACAGCGTTTCACCCGCAGACAGATGGACAGACTGAGAGAGTCAATCAAATTTTGGAGGACATGTTGAGAGCCTGTGCGCTAGATTATGGATCTAGTTGGGATGACAATTTGCCGTATGCAGAGTTCTCATACAACAATAGCTACCAAGCCAGTTTGAAGATGGCACCGTTTGAAGCCCTGTATGGACGCAGGTGCAGAACACCGTTGATGTGGGATGAGGTAGGAGACCGACAGTTGTTTGGACCAGACTTGATTAAAGAATCTGAGGAGAAGGTAAAATTGATCCGAGACCGACTGAAGATTGCTCAGTCCAGGCAGAAGAGTTATGCAGACTCAAAACGCAAGGAGGTAACCTACGAAATTGGAGATAGAGCATATCTGCGAGTATCGCCCTTGCGAGGAGTGAAACGTTTTGGAGTTAAAGGAAAGTTAGCCCCGAGATTTGTAGGACCGTATCGCATTTTGGAACGGATGGGAGAAGTTGCCTACAAGTTGGAGTTACCTGAGGGATTGTCAGGAGTCCACGATGTGTTCCACGTTTCACAGCTGAAGAAGTGTCATGCTGAGATGGCTGATATACCATTAAGAGATACAGTACCCTTGGAGGCGATTCAGTTGGACAGTGATTTGACTTACGAGGAGAAGCCAGTTAAGATTCTTGAGTTTGCCAGCAGAGTCACCCGCAGTAAGGTTATCAAGTTTTGCAAAGTTCAGTGGAGCCACCATACCGAGGATGAAGCTACCTGGGAACGAGAGGATGATCTCCGCAAGGACCACCCATACCTATTTTCTAGCCAACCTGAATCTCGAGGGCGAGATTCATCTTAAGGGGGGTAGGTTTGTAACATCCCAAATTTTCAATTTGGAATGTTATACATAGATCATCCATGCATATCATGATTTATTGCATTTCCGTTCCGCAATCCTCGAAATCCTAAGCAACTCAAGGACCCACGGAGAGAGTTGGGGATTTTCCGGTTTTCATATTTGATTTTTATCAAATAATGAAACGAGGATTTTGATTTTAATAATTTTTCTCTCCGAGAAATATTTCATATTAAATCAAATGAGTGGAGATAATATGACTTCTCCAAAATAATTGAAATATTGGAGGAAAAATATTAAAATCATTTATTGGATTTTATTTGGTTTTATTCGGATTTTATTTGCATTAGAAAAATTGCACGTTTTCAAAATTGCATTTTAGGGCAAAGAAAATGTTCAACTCGTCCTAAATATTTTATTTAGATGGTAAAACTTTGTTTTGGCATTTTTAGGTTTTTATTTATTTTTTTCTAGGATTTTATTTCGGTCGGCGAAGTTTAAAAAAAAGAGGGTTCCCGCGCCGACTGGGCTAGGCCCAGCCCCGCCAAGCCGCTTCGCCAGGTCGCCACCGCCACCTCCTGCGCGCGCGCCGCCGCCGCCACTCGGACCGGAGTCCGAGTTGGACTCCGCCTCCGCCGCGCCTTGCCCCCTCCTCCAAGTCGCTGCCCCACCCTCTTTATATACGCCGCCACCCCGCCCCAACACCACACCACCACCGCCGCCGCCCGTGCCACGCCGTCGCCGCCGCCGCCCGTGCCACGCCGTCGCCGCCGCCGCTTGCCGTCGCCGCCGCCACCAGCCGCCGCCACCGCCGCAGCTCATGCTGCCGCTGAGCGCCGCCGCCGCTGCTGCCTCGCCTCGCCGGACCTCTCACCGGAGGTAGCCGCTGCGCCCCGTCGCCGGTTTTTTTATAAAGACCGTTCGGTTTTTTAGAAACCCTAGATCCGGTTTTTTCGGATTCGCCGGTTTTTTCTCTCTCTCGATTCTTCTAGTTAGCGGAGGTTCGTCCGAACGTTCGTTTTAACGAATGGTTCCTCACCCATTAGTTAAAAAAACGAACGCTCGTTCGTTAGTCTGTTCGTGAGTTTTCTTTTATCCGATTTATTCCGCGATTTTCTCTGATCGCGATTTCTGATCTGATCTTAGTTTCTGTTTATCTTTTCGCTCGTTTATCGGAATCAGGCGATTCAAGGGCCTGGAGTTTCATCTTGATACCCTCTTTCCGGTTAATCAACTCAAACAACTTTTTGCTACTGTAAAATTTGACCTAGTTTCAGATTAGTAAACGAAGCTTCTTTCTTTCGCCGTTTGACTTTCGTTGCTTCATTTGATTTGATTCTTTTTGCGTACCGGAGTTCTTAAGTTGAACTTTCTGGTCAACCTCTCTTATTTGAGTTTTGCTTGTGCATCGTTGCTTGTTACTTATGCATGTTATTGTTTGCTTGCGATAGAATTCCCGGAGTGCAAAGTGTGTTACTACGAGTCTCTAGGATTCGCGGATCGTCAGCAAGGCAAGTAACACTTTGATCATATCTCATTATTACCCAGTTTTTATGCATTAGTTCCAATTCTCAAACATTGCATGATTAGGATGTCATTAACTTGTGGGTTGGGAAGTAGTTGCTGAGGTAGATCCTATTGCCCTGTTATATTCAAACCCTTGGGAGTTACTTCTACGTATTGCTTATATTGCTATGCTATGCTCGTAGACGTGGTTTGGGTTTGAGTGAAATTCATGTCAGATGTGAGATTGTTAATTAATGGTTCAACTTAAGGTGGCAACTTAGTCAAACAACTGGGTGGATTGAGGCACCTGGGGAACCCAGTGTTGTCTGTATTTTTTTGGAAATCCCGGGGTACCCGTGTGATCTTCCTATGGACCGCCACCCAGGCTCAAAGGGAACTGAGATGATTCATGCTAGAAACTTCCGTGTGCAGCCACAAGCTATTATGGGCTCTAGCATAGTTGAGTAAGTTACGTGAAGCTCTTGAAGAGGTAGATCAGCAGGTAGTGGGTTTTGTAGGTTTGGTATGGTCTACCCGGAGTAGAGAGTTAACGTTTCTGAAAGACTGTGTCTCGGTCATCCGTTTCTCAAACACCATGTAGTGCGAGAAATCCAACGGAGGCGATCGAGTCTTGTGGGGAAAAGTGCGCAAACCTCTGCAGAGTGTACAATCTAATCATGGTTAGCCGTGTCCCCGGTTATGGACAATTCTTGAGTATCTAGTACTTGGGTTATCACATGTATCTCACCATGTTTAATTAATACTGTTGGGTTGTTAATCACTTTAATTGGGATTGAGTTGGGGGTACCTTCTCAATGATGTTTCAACCACCATGATAGTTAAATTAAAATCTATTCCTTTGTTGTAGGGAAAAATTGGCTTTTCGCAAAAACTATAACCATAGAGCTTTCCACCAGCCATATATGCATATAGTGATAGCATTATTCTGTTTCTGCTCTACTGTGTTATTTGCCAGCATATTCCATGTGCTGACCCGTTTTCGGGCTGCAACGTATTATGTTGCAGACTTTTCTGACGAGGAGTAAGGTTCGTTAGGTCGTTGCCGTGTAGCTCAGCTATGCCGTTGGAGTTAATGGACTCACCTTATCTTCCAAGCCTTCTGTTGTTATCGCATTAGATGGCCTTAAGCCATATTATTGTAATAAGTTCTCTTTTAGACTTTTCGATGTAATAAGTGTGTGATTGCTACTCTGTTATAAATCCTCGAGTACTGTGTGTGCAGCATTACTGATCCAGGGATGACACTAAAGCACAGTGACTTGACCATCTGAGGTCGGGTTGCTACAGATATCCATTAAGGAACGCAGTTTTGACATCCATTTGCCAAATTTCATAATCATAAAATGCGGCAATTGCTAATATGATTCGGACGGACTTAAGCATCACTACTGGTGAGAAGGTCTCATCGTAGTAAACTCCTTGGACTTGTTGAAAACCTTTTGCAACAAGTCAAGCTTTGTAGACAGTAACATTACCGTCAGCGTCAGTCTTCTTCTTGAAGATCCATTTATTCTCTATGGCCTGCCGATCATCGGTCAAGTCAACCAAAGTCCATACTTTGTTCTCATACATGGATCCCATCTCAGATTTCATGGCCTCAAGCCATTTTGCGGAATCTGGGCTCATCATCGCTTCCTCATAGTTCGTAGGTTCGTCATGGTCAAGTAACATGACCTCCAGAACAGGATTACCGTACCACACTCTGGTGCGGATCTTACTCTGGTTGACCTACGAGGTTTGGTAGTAACTTGATCAGAAGTTTCATGATCATCATCATTAGCTTCCTCACTTACTGGTGAAGGAATCACTGGAACTGGTTTCAGTGATGAACTACTTTCCAATAAGGGAGTAGGTACAATTACCTCGTCAAGTTCTACTTTCCTCCCACTCACTTCTTTTGAGAGAAACTCCTTATCGAGAAAGGATCCATCCTTAGCAATGAATATCTTGCCTTCGAATCTGCGATAGAAGGTGTATCCAACAGTCTCCTTTGGGTATCGTATGAAGACACATTTCTCTGATTTGGGTTCGAGCTTATCAGGTCGAATCTTTTTCACATAAGCATCACAGCCCCAAACTTTAAGAAACGACAACTTGGGTTTCTTGCCAAACCACAGTTCATAAGGTGTCGTCTCAATGGATTTTGATGGTGCCCTATTTAACGTGAATGCAACTGTCTTTAAAGCATAACCCCAAAACGATAGTGGTAAATTAGTGAGAGACATCATAGATCGCACCATATCTAATAAAAGTGCAGTTACGACATTCGGACACACCATTACGTTGTGGTGTTCCAAGTGGCGTGAGTTGCGAAACTATTCTGCATTGTTTCAAATGAAGACCAAACTCATAACTCAAATATTCACCTCCATGATCAGATCGCAGAAACTTAATTTTCTTGTTACGATGATTTTCGACTTCACTCTGAAATTCTTTGAACTTTTCAAATGTTTCAAACTTATGTTTTATTAAGTAGATATACCCATATCTGCTGAAATCATCTATGAAGGTAAGAAAATAACGATACCCTCCACGAGCATCAACACTCATTGGACCGCATACATCAGTATGTATTATTTCCAATAAGTATGTTTCTCGCTCGATTGTTCCGGAGAACAGAGTATTAGTCATCTTGCCCATGAGGCATGGTTCGCAAGCATCAAGTGATTCATAATCAAGTGATTCCAAAAGCCCATCAGCATGGAGTTTCTTCATGCGCTTTACACCAATATGACCTAAACGGCAGTGCCACAAATAAGTTGCACTATCATTATTAAACTTATATCTTTTGGCTTCAATACTATGAATATATGTATCACTACTATCAAGATTTAGTAAAAATAGACCACTCATCAAGGGTGCATGACCATAAAAGATATTATTCATATAAATAGAACAACCAGTATTCTCTAATTTAAATGAATAACCGTCTCGCATCAAAAAAGATCCAGATGTAATGTTCATGCTCAACGCTAGCACCAAATAACAATTAATTAGGTCTTAAACTAATCCCAAAGGTAGATAAAGGTAGCGTGCCGACAGCGATCACATCGACTTTGGAACCATTTCCCAGATGCATCGTCACCTCGTCCTTAGCCAATCTTTGCTTAATTCGTTGCCCCTGTTTCGAGTTGCAAATATTAGAAACAGAACCAGTATCAAATACCAAGGCGCTACTGCGAGCATTAGTAAGGTACACATCAATAACATGTATATCAAATATACTTTTCACTTTGCCATCCTTCTTCTCCGCCAAATACTTGGGGCAGATCCGCTTCTAGTGACCAGTCCCTTTGAAGTAGAAGCACTCAGTCTTAGGCTTAGGTCCAGACTTGGGCTTCTTCACTTGAGCTGCAACTTGCTTGTTGTTCTTCTTGAAGTTCCCCTTCTTCCCTTTACCCTTTTTCTTGAAACCCGTGGTCTTGTTGACCATGAACACTTGATGCTCTTTCTTCATTTCTACCTCCGCAGCCTTCAGCATTACGAAGAGCTCGGGAATCGTCTTATCCATCCCTTGCATATTATAGTTCATTACGAAGCTCTTGTAGCTTGGTGGCAGTGATTCAAGAACTCTGTCAATGACACTATCATCAGGAAGGTTAACTCCCAGCCGAGTCAAGTGGTTGTGGTACCCAGACATTCTGAGTATATGTTCACTGACAGAACTGTTCTCCTCCATTTTGCAGCTATAGAACTTATTTGAGACTTCATATCTCTTAATCCGAGCATTTGCTTGAATTATTAACTTCAACTCCTGAACATCTCATATGCTCCATGACATTCAAAACATCATTGAAGTCCCGGTTCTAAGTCGTAAAGCATGGCACACTGAACTATCGAGTGTTCATCAGCTTTGCTCTACCAGGTGTTCATAACATCCAGCGTTGCTCCTGCAGCGGGTTTGTCACCTAGAGGTGCTTCCAGGACGTAATTCTTTTGTGCAGCAATGAGGATAATCCTCAAATTACGGACCCAGTCCGTGTAATTTCTACCATCATCTTTCAACTTAGCTTTCTCTAGGAACGCATTAAAATTCAATGAAACAACAGCACGGGCCATCTATCTACAATAATGTAGACATGAAAAATACTATCAGGTACTAAGTTCATGATAAATTAAAGTTCAATTAATCAAATTACTTAAGAACTCCCACTTAGATAGACACCCCTCTAATCATCTAAGTGATCATGTGATCCATATCAACTAAACCAGGTCCGATCATCACGTGAGATGGATTAGTTTTCAATGGTGAACATCACTATGTTGATCATATCTACTATATGATTCACGCTCGACCTTTCAATCTTAGCGTTTCGAGGCCATATCTGCATATGCTAGGCTCGTCAAGTTTAACCCGAGTATTCTACGTGTGCAAAACTGGCTTGCACCCGTTGTATGTGAACGTAGAGCTTATCACACTCGATCATCAAGTGGTGTCTCGACACGAGAACTGTAGCAATGGTGCATACTCAAGGAGAACACTTATACCTTGAAATTTAGTGAGAGATCATCTTATAATGCTACCGCCGTACTAAGAAAAATAAGATGCATAAAGGATAGACATCACATGCAATCGATATAAGTGATATGATATGGCCATCATCAACTTGTGCCTTTGATCTCCATATCCAAAGCACCGTCGTGATCACCATGGTCACCAGCTTGACACCTTGGTCTCCATCGAAGTATCATTGTCGTCTCGCCAACTATTGCTTATACGACTATCGCTACCGCTTAGTGATAAAGTGTCACATCCCTAGTTCTGGTATGCTCAAGGCTAGCTAGTCATGTGTGCATCATGTTTAAATTTCATTTAAATTTGAAATGGGGATTTGTGAAACCCTCAGAACCATTTTTTGAAATGACCCAGATAAAAATTGCTCCAAAAAGGTCCAAGAAAATGTTCATGTTGCTCTCTGAAAATATTGGACAGAGATAAAAATCAAACCAATATTTTAGGAGCTCACAAATATTTATTTTGGCCATTTGGAATTAATCTGATATTTATTTGCTTTGGATATATATTGTTATATATATATATATAATATTGTCCAAAAATTATGCTAGTAGTTGAGGAGCTCTGAAATAATACCACTAGCCCCTACAAAAATTGGCATAAGTAAATAAAATGATTTAGTATTTTACTAAATCATAAACAAATGTCAGAAAATAGAAAACAGAAAACAACAGAAAGGGAAATACTTACCTGGGCCTCCTACCTGGCAGCCCAGCGGCCCAGCAGGCCAGCCCGGCCAGCTGCCCGATGCCAGTCGTCCCCTTCCTCGCGCCAGGAGGACAGGGGCACGCGCTCGCCGCCGCGCGCATGGGTGCCACACCACCAGCCTGCCTGCGTGCCCTCCCCCTCGACGCTCTGGCCTCCCTGGACGACGCCACGCGCCGCCCCGTTCCCCTCTCACTCTCCCGTGCCCATTCCTCTTCTCTCCCTCACTCTCTCTCACCGCGCCCGAGCACTGCCATCACCGCCGTTCGCCATAGCCGCAGCCACCGCCTCCCCCTCGCCTCTCCGACAAGCCCGAGAGCTTCGCCGCATCTCCCTCTTCCTCTCCATCAAGCCACAAGACACCGGACGCCCTGTGGAGCCGCAGTCGCCATCGTCTTCCTCCTCGGACGCCGCCGACCACCGACTCCGATTCGCCGTCTTCAGCGCCTCCCCGAGCCCACTGGCCTGCTCAGCAACTCCGCCGTGAGCTCCTCTCCGCTTCCCCCCTGCTTCCCCTCTCTTCTCCCCCTCGTTCCCGCGTCATAGCCGTGGTTTCCACCCCGGCCAAAGCCATCGCTGCCGCGAGCTTCGCTCCGGCCACCCCTCCTCCTCCTACCTACCCCACTAGATGTGGGAGAGCACGGGCTACGCCCCGGTGCTCCCAGCCGCCGCCCCCGCGCCCTGCAGCGTGGACGCTGCCGCGTCCAGAGGTCGCCGCCGATGACCCAAGCCGCCCTGACGTGTGGGCCCGGCCTGGTGATTAACTTAAGGCTAATCACCGTTTAACTAATCCTGACGCTGACAGTGGGCTCGGCGCCCTCTAATCCTAATTAGACCAATAAATCCCTCTGTTAACTAACTGAATCACTAACGTGTGGACCCCACACGTCAGGTTTGACATGGTCAGCGCCGTTGACCACTGACGCAGTGCTGACTTCATGCTGACGCAATTATTCATTTTCTGGAATTATTTTAAAATAGGAAATTCCAGAAAATGTTCAAAACTTCAAAAATTCATATAAATTCAACCGTAGCTCAGATTGAAATAATTTATATATGAAAAATTATCAGAAAAATGCAATCTATCCATCTGTACCAGTTTCATGCATGAAAAGTCAAGTTATACCTGCTGTATATATGAAAACATATGAATGGCATTTATAAAGGCTTAATTCAGAGTTGCATTTGAACCCTTGGTTCAAATGGACCTCTTCCAAACAGAATGCTAGATGCATTAGCACAAACCACATCACATATTCATGCATCATATTGCTGCATATGCTTGTGTTTGATTGTCGACACCGTTCCTTCTCGATAGGTCTTTGCTCCGGAGACCGATCCAGAGTACCTGTCAGAGGAGCAGTGCCCCCCCTGTTGATCTACCAGGCAAGCAAACCCCCCTTGTTCATTCCGATACAATCCCACTCTCTCGCTCCTGCTCTCTTTTATTGCATTAGGACAACAATGATTCAACTGCTACTTTATGCTGTGGTAGTTGAACCCATTCCTCTGCATGACCTGTCATTGCCACAGTAAATAGTTGAAACCCACTAGCATGTGTAGGAGTTGATTGAGCCATGTTGTGTTCCTACCATGCCATGCCTGCTATTGCTTAGAGTTGTGTCAGGTCTGATTCATTGGGAATGGATTGGAGTGTTATGATAAAGGTAGCGGTGAGAGGCCATGTAGGAGTACATGGTGGGTTGTCTCACTGGAGCCGTCCTTAAGCACTGAGTTCTGTGTATGTTGTCCAATGACTAGCTACTACCACACACTGGAATGCTTAAGTGCCCCTCTCGACTTATTAACCAACTTGATCTCTGTCTAGGAGTTGCAATTAGTTTTTGGTGTTTGTAGGTAGTGCTATTTTTCTACCGAGTGACACCTGGCAGGGTGGGCTTGGAACAGACTAGGCACATGTGGCCCGGTGTACCGAGTGGCACCCGGTTGGTGGGCTCGGGAACCCTGTACACATCGTTTGGGGCCGTGAGCAACACCCCGGCCGGATCTCCTTGCGGATGGAACCTGAATAGGTGATAAACCTGGACTAGAGTCTTGTGTGGTTAGTCAGGTCGTGGCCGACACCCTCGCCAGGCTTCCGCTTGAAGGTTGCCGAGATACATGACGTGTACATGGTGATAAGTGGTGAGAGCATGTGTGAGGAAGTACACCCCTGCAGGGTTATCATGATCTATTCAAATAGCCGTGGTTATGGACTTCTTGGATGCTTATGTGGTACATAGACAACTTAAAGTGGATACTCTAAAATGCTCAAGACAAGTGTGAGTGCTATGGATGGCCTTCTCGTAGTGAGACGGGGATGAATCCATAGCAGTGTATTGATGTGGTGATTAGTGGACTCGTGTGCGCTGCTTCACCTCAAAGAAGTTTCTCGTAGTCGTAGAACAGGATAGCCACTGGTCAAAGCTGGCTTGCTCCAACTAAACCCCACATTATCTTCTTGATACTAATGCATGTATGATAGGATCTGATGTAAGACTTGCTGAGTACCTTTGTACTCACGTTGCTTTATTTATGTTTTTGCAGCGGAGACTTCGGTCTTACTAGTAGTTCCGCTTGGACTTCGACGAGTAGCTTGTTACCTCAGCTACGATCTTGTACCCTTGGGAGGGTCTTGTAGATAGTCAGGCTTCTCAGGCTTTTTCTTTTGTAGTTGTCTGTACTTAGACATGTAATGCTTCCGTTGCTTGTATGCTCTGAATGTTGGGTCAAGTGACCCCTGTTTGTATTTAATGCTATGTGGCTCTTCTGGGCCTTTATCTATATGAGTTTGCGTTATGTTGTGATGTCATGTTGTACAGCACATACTTGCATGTTATGCGTACGTGTAACGTGTATTGCTATGTGTGGGATCCGACAATCTAGTTGTTTATCCTTGGCAGCCTATCATATGGGGAAATGTAGTCTAGTGCTTTCTGAGTGATAGTAGTCCGCTACAGCCTGGTTCACCGGAGTCCTGCTAGCCCAGCACTACTGCTCGGAACACTTGACTGGCCGGCATGTGTTTCACTTCGTTCATGTGTCTGTCCCTTCGGGGAAATGTCACGCGGTGACATCCGGAGTCCTGCCTAGCCTGCTACAGCCCGGGTTACTGGAGTTGTTAGCCCAGTGCTACAGCCCGGATTGACACGTTGATGACCGACATGCTCGATGTGATTCATGTGTGCCTGTCCTCATGGGTTAGTACCGCTTTGGATTCACGACTAGCCATGTCGGCCCGGGTTCTTGTCATATGGATGCTAGCGACACTATCATATACGTGAGGCAAAAGGCGCAAACGGTCCCGGGCTAGGTAAGGTGGCACCCGTGGGAATACCGTGCGTGAGGCCGCAAAGTGATATGATGTGTTACATGCTAGATCGATGTGGCTTAAGATCGGGGTCCTGACATAAAGTAAAGCAATTACATGGCAATTGCATTTCATACAATAAAGCGACAACCATATGGCTCCTGTCAGTTGCCGATAACTCTGTTACAAAACATGATCATCTCATACAACAAAATTTAGCATCATGTCTTGACCATATCACATCACAACATGCCCTGCAAAAACAAGTTAGACGTCCTCTACCTTGTTATTGCAAGTTTTATGTGGCTGCTACGGGCTGAGCAAGAACCGTTCTTATCTGCGCATCAAAAACCAGAACGCGGTATAGTGATTGCTTTTTGATCTTCAGAAAGAACCCTATTCATTGAATCTGATTCAACTAAAGCTGGAGAAACAAACACCCACTAGCCACCTATGTGCGAAGCACGTCGGTAGAACCAGTCTCACGTAAGCGTAGGCGTAATGTCGGTCTGGGCCGCTTCATCCAACAATACCACTGAATCAAGAATCAACTAGTGACCGCAAGCAATATGTATATACCCACGCCCACAACTCCTTTGTGTTCTACTCGTGCATATAACATATACGCATAGACCTGGCTCGGATGCCATAGTTGGGGAACACAGTAATTTCAAAAAAAAATCCTACGCACACGCAAGATCTATCATGGTGATGCATAGCAACGAGAGGGGAAGAGTGTGGTCCACATACCCTTGTAGACCGTAAGCGGAAGCGTTATGACAACGCGGTTGATGTAGTTGAACGTCTTCACGATCCGACCGATCCTAGCAGCGAAGGTACGGCACCTGCGTGATCTGCACACGTTCAGCTCGGTGATGTCCCACGAACTATAGATCCAGCTGAGTGTCAAGGGAGAGTTACGCCAGCATGACAGCGTGATGATGGTGATGATGAAGCTATCGGAACAGGGCTTTGCCTAAGCACCGCTACGATATGACCAAGGTGGATTATGGTGGAGGGGGGCAACGCACACAGCTAAGACAATGATCAACTTGTGTGTCTATGGGGTGCCCCCTCCCCCATATATAAAGGAGTGGAGGAGGGGGGAGGGCCGGCCCTCTATGGCGCGCCTAGGGGAGTCCTACTCCCACCGAGAGTAGGATCCCCCCTTCCAAGTAGGAGTAGGAGAGGAAAGGAGGAGAGAGGAAGGAAGGAAAGAGGGGCCGGCCCCCCTCCCAATTTGGATTTGGCTTGGGGGGCGCCCCCTCCTAGGCCGCCTCCTCCCTCTAACTAAGGCCCAATAAGGCCCATACACTCCCGGGGGGGGGGGGGGGGTCCGGTAACCTCCCGGTACTCCGGTAAATGCCTGAACTCACCTGGAACCATTCCGATGTCCAAATGTAGTCATCCAATATATCGATCTTTATGTCTCGACCATTTCGAGACTCCTCGTCATGTCCATGATCATATCCAAGACTCCGAACTACCTTCGGTACATCAAAACACATAAACTCATAATACCAATCATCACCGAGCGTTAAGCATGCGGACCCTACGGGTTCAAGAACTATGTAGACATGACCTAGAATCATCTCCGGAAATAACCAATAGCAGAACGCCGATGCTCATATTGCTCCCTACATATTCTACAAAGATCTTTATTGGTCAAACTGCATAACAACATACGTTGTTCCCTTTGTCATCGGTATGTTACTTGATCGAGATTTGATCGTCGGTATCATCAACCTAGTTCAATCTCGTTACTGGCAAGTCTCTTTACTCATTCCGTAATGCTACATCCCGTAACTAACTCATTAGTTACATTGCTTGCAAGGCTTATAGTGATGTACATTACCGAGAGGGCCCAGAGATACCTCTTCGATACTCGGAGTGACAAATCCTAATCTTGATCTATGCCAACTCAACAAACACCATCAGAGACACCTGTAGAGCATCTTTATAGTCACCCAGTTATGTTGTGATGTTTGATAGCACACTAAGTGTTCCTCCGGTATTCGGGAGTTGCATGATCTCATAGTCATAGAACATGTATAAGTTATGGAGAAAGCAATAGCAGTAAACTAAATGATCATTGTGCTAATCTAACAGATGGGTCAAGTCAATCACATCATTCTCTAATGATGTGATCCCGTTTATCAAATGGAAACTCTTTGTTTATGGCTAGGAAACTTAATTAACCATCTTTGATCAACGAGCTAGTCAAGTAGAGGCATACTAGTGACACTCTGTTTGTCTATGTATTCACACATGTACTAAGGTTCCAGTTAATACAATTCTAGCATGAATAGTAAACATTTATCATGATATAAGGAAATATTAATAACAAATTTATTATTGCCTGTAGGGCATAATTTCCTCAGGCATATCATTAAAATCAATAGGAGCACATTTACTAGCAACCAATTTCATAAGAGCATCAACTTTATCACTCAAAGAAGAAATTTCTTCAACCGAATTAACTTTTTTACTAGTAGGAGCCCTTTCGGTATGCCATTATGAATAATTTATCATGATATTATCAAGCAATTTGGTGGCTTCACCCAAAGTAATTTCCATAAAAGTACCACCCGCGGCGGAATCTAAAAGATTATGAGAAACAAAATTCAATCCCGCATAAAAATTTTGTATGATCATCCAAAGATTTAACCCATTAGTTGGACAATTCCTTAGCATCATTTTCATCCTTTCCCAAGATTGCACAACATGCTCATGTTCAAGTTGCTTGAAATTCATGATCTGGGTTCTAAGGGAAATAATTTTTGCGTGAGGAAAATACTTCGTGATAAAAGCATCTTTGCACTTATTCCAACAATCGATACTATTGTGAGGTAAAGAAGAGAACCAAATTTTTGCAGAATCACGCAAGGAAAACGGAAATAATTTCATCTTGACCACATCATTATCCACATCTTTTTTCTTTTGCATATCGCATAATTCCACGAAGGTATTAAGATGGGACGCGGCATCCTCATTAGGAGTACCAGAAAATTGGTCTTTCATAACAAGATTCAGCAAAGCAGTACTAATATCACAAGTCTTTGCACTAGTGGCGGGAGGAGCAAGTGGAGTGCCAATAAAATCATTGTTGTTGGTATTTGAGAAATCACATAACTTGGTGTTCTCTTGAGTCATGATGACCACACAACAAGATTGCACTCAAAAATAGATCTGGCAAGAAAACGGCGAACGGAAAAGGAGAGGCGAATAAAACGACAAATTTTTGTGAAGTGAGAGAGAGGAAAACGGGAGGCAATTGGCGAATAATGTACATTCCGAGGAGATGAGATTTGTTATTAGGAACCTATTTATGTTGAAGATCTTCCCCGGCAACGGCGCTAGAAGGCACATTGAGGGGAGACTATCTTGACTTGATCCTCCCCGGCAACGGCGCCAGAAGTTCCCCTTGATGGCAGCTGGAACTACGTCGGTATTTCCCCGGAGAGGGAGAGATGATGTAGGACAACGACGGTAGAGTATTTCCCTTAGTTATGAAACCAAGGTATCGAACCAGTAGGAGAACCAAGCAACACAACGTAAACAGCCCCTGCACACAAACAACAACACCTCACAACCCGACATGTTAAAGGGGTTGCCAATCCCTTCCAGGGTACGGCGCCAGAAATTATGTGTTGACGGGAGAAAGTTGTAATAGATTGAAATAATAGATCGCTAATAAAATAAAATGCAGCAAATTATTTTTGTATTTTTGTTTTAATAGATCTGAAAATAAAAGCATGGAAAAAGTAGATCACAAAGGCAAATATATGAGAAATAAGACCCGGGGTCCGTAGGTTTCACTAGTGGCTTCTCTCGAGAAAAATAGCAAACGGCGGGTAAACAAATTACTGTTGAGAAATTGATAGAACTTCAAATAATTATGATGATACCCAACCAATGATCATTACATAGGCATCACGTCCAAGATCATTAGACCGACTCCAGCCTGCATCTACTACTATTACTCCACACATCGACCGCTATCCAGCATGCATCTAGTGTATTAAGTTCATAGAAAATGGAGTAATGCAATAAGAACGATGACATGATGTAGACAAGATCTGTTTATCTATATGGCGGTAGATATAGATCTCGTCTTTTTATCCTTAGTGGCAATGATACATACGTGTCGGTTCCCTTTCTGTCACTGGGATCAAGCATCATAAGATCGAACCCACTACCGGGCACCTCTTCCTATTGCAAGATAAATAGATCGAGTTGGCCAGACAAAAACTAAATATCATATAAGAAATACGAGGCTATAAGAGATAATGCATAAAAGAGGTCAAAGAAACTCAAATACTTTCATGGATATAAAAACATAGATCTGGTCATAAAGTTGAAGTTCATCGATCCCAACAAACACACTGCAAAAGAGTTACATCATATGGATCTCCAAGAGACCATTGTATTGAGGATCAAGAGAGAGAGATGAAGCCATCTAGCTACTAACTATGGACCCGAAGGTATACAAAGAACTACCCACGCATCATCGGAGAGGCACCAATGGAAGTGGTGAACCCCTTCGTGATAGTGTTTAGATTGGATCTGGTGATTCTAGACTCTGCGGCGGCTGGATGAATATTTCATCGACTCCCCTAGGGTTTTGAGAATATTATGGTATTTATAGAGCAAATAGGCGGCCCGGGGGGCACCCGAGGTGGGCACAACCCACCGGGGCGCGCCAGGGCTTCTTGGCGCGCCCTGGTGGGTTGTGCCCCCTCGAGGCACCCCCTAGGTGCAACCATGGCCCATATGCTTCCTTTTGGCCCATAAAAATCATCGTAAAGTTTCATGCCATTTGGACTCCGTTTGATATTGATTTCCTACGATGTAAAAAACATGGAAAAACTAGAACTGGCACTGGGCACTATGTTAATAGGTTAGTACCAAAAAATGATATAAAATGATTATAAAACATCCAAGATTGATAAAAAACAGCATGGAACAATAAAAAAATTATAGATACGTTGGAGGCGTATCAACCTGCCTGCATTATATTGATGAATTGGAGCTAGTTCTGTGTCACCCTATGTTAAACTGTTGCATGATGAATGCCATCCGACATAATTATCCATCATTGATCCATTGCCTATGAGCTTTTCACATATTGATCTTTGCTAAGTTACTTTTCTATTGCCACTGTTATGATTGTTACAAAACTCCTACTGTTACTTTTGCCACTGTTACCATTACTTCCATACTATTTTGCTACTAAATACTTTACTGTAGATATTAAGTCTTCCAGGTGTGGTCGAATTGATAACTCAGCTGCTAATACTTGAGAATATTCTTTGGCTCCCCTTGTGTCTAATCAATAAATTTGGGTTGAATACTCTACCCTCGAAAACTGTTGCGATCCCCTATACTTGTGGGTTATCAAGACCTTTTTCTGGCGCTATTGCCAGGGATCCTAGCTCTATTCTCTGAGTCACTTGAGATTTATATCTGCTGATCACCATGAGGAATTTGAAAGATCAAAGAACCAAGATTTTTCCCTCAACTACGAGGGGAGGTAAGGAACTTCCATCTAGCTCTGCACTTGATTCACCTTCTGTTTTAAGTAAACTTGCGACACCTACACATGCTATTGATTCTAATATGTCACATGTTATTGATGATGCCACTTCTGCTATGCATGATTCTTATGATGAAACTACTTCTCGGCTTGATAATACTGTGCCACTTGGTGAATTTCTTGATGAAAAACTTGCTAGGGTTAGAGAGAATGAAATTACTGAAACTGATGATATTATTGAAACTGAAGATTATGATTCACCCCTATATATGAATTGCATGTTGTACCTGAGGGTTATATTATGGATGAGGAAATTTCTAGAGACTTTCTTGCTTGTAATGATAGAGATGATCTTAAGAAAGTGTTAGTTAAGCTGCAAGAAAAGTCTTTTAATGCTAGAATGCAATATGATCCTAAGTTTGCTACCTCACCTATCTTTATTACTGATAAGGATTATGAATTCTCTGTCGATCCTGAGTTAATTACTTTGGTTGAATCTGATCCTTTCTATGGTTGTGACTCTGAAACTGTTGTGGCACATCTTACTAAATTGAATGATATAGCCACCCTATTTGCTCATGAGGAAAAAATTCGCTATTACTATATTTTTAAGTTGTTTCCTTTCTCATTAAAGGGTGATGCTAAGTTATGGTTTAATTCTCTTGCTCCTGGTTGTGTGCGTAGTCCCCGGGATATGATTTACTACTTCTCTGGAAAATATTTCCCTGCTCATAAGAAACAAGCTGCTTTAAAGGAAATATTTAACTTTGTGCAATTTGAAGAAGAGAGTCTCCCACAAGCTTGGGGGAGGCTTCTCCAATTATTTAATGCTTTACCTAATCATCCTCTCAAGAAAAATGAAATACTTGATATCTTTTATAATGGACTAACCTATGCTTCTAGAGACCACCTGGATAATTGTGCTGGTTGTGTTTTTAGGGAACGAACTGTTGAGCAAGATGAATTGCTATTGAATAATATATTGAGTAATGATAATGATTGGACACTTCCTGAACCAACTCCTAAGCCAACTCCAAAGAAAAGGGGTATTCTATTTCTCAGTCCTGAAGATATGCAAGAGGTAAAGAAATCTACGAAAGAAAAAGGTATTAAATCTGAAGAAGTTAAGAATTTACCGCCTATTGAACGAATACATGGTCTTGATAACCCGACACAGGTAGTAGAGGTAAAATCTCTCCATAGATTTGATGAAGGTGATATTCCTCATAATAAGTCTGCTAGTCAGTGCTTGGATGAGTTTGATAATTTTATTGTTAAACAAGAAAACTTCAATGCTTATGTTAGTAGACAATTGAAACGTAATGTTTATGTGCTTGACCACTTGGGTGATTATATTAGTAGAAATGTTAATGATCTTAAACTTATTAGTAAACATGCTTCCATGGTTACAACTCAAGTAGAACAAGTACTTAAGGCACATGATGATTTTCTTAATGAGTTGAATAGTAAGAATAATGATAATGTTGTGAGGGTTATTACTAGAGGTGGCAAGATGACCCAGGAACCTCTGTATCCCGAGGGTCATCCTATGGAGTTGAGGAAGATTCTCAGAGAATTAATACTGATGCACCTAGTCCTAGTAATAAAAAGAAAAGGAAAACTGGTAGGACTTTGCATGCTTCTAGTGAACCTGTTGTAGATACACCTAAGAATCCTAATGATATTTCTATTTATGATGGTGAGACACAATCTGGTGATGAACATGAACCTAGTGATAATGTTAATAATGATGTTCATGTCGATGCTCAACCTAGTAATGATAATGATGTAGAGATTGAACCTATTGTTCATCTTGATATGCCACAATCAAAGAATCAACATTATGATAAGAGAGACTTTGTTGCTAGGAAACATGGTAGAGAAAGAGAACCATGGGTTCAGAAATCCATGCCCTTTCCTCGTAAGCCATCCAAGAAAAAGGATGATGAGGATTTTGAGTGCTTTGTTGAAATTATTAGACCTATCTTTTTGCGTATGCGTTTGACTGATTGCTTAAAATGCCTCCTTATGCTAAGTATATGAAAGATATTGTTACTAATAAAAGAAAGATACTGGAAGCTGAGATTTCTACCATGCTTGCTAAATATACTTTTAAGGGTGGAATACCAAAGAAACTTGGAGATCCATGAGTACCAACTATACCATACTCCATTGAAAAACTATGTTAAAACTGCTTTATGTGATCTTGGAGCCGGTGTTAGTGTTATGTCTTTCTATTTATATCATAGACTTGAATTGAATAAGTTGACACCTACTGAAATTTCTTTGCAAATGGCTGATATATCAACTGCTATACCCATGGCATTTGTGAGGATGTGCCTGTGGTGGTTGCAAACATTACTATCTTAACGGAGTTTATTATTCTTGATATTCCCGAGGACGACAATATGTCGATCATCCTTGGTATACCCTTTTTGAATACTGCAGGGGCTATTATTGGTAGCAACAAAGGCAATGTCACTTTTCATGTTAATGGCAATGAGCATACGGTACACTTTCCGAAGAAACAACCATAAGTTCATAGTATCAATTCTATTGGAAAATTTTCAACTATTACTATTGGAGGTTTTGAATTCCCTCTTCCTACTGTCAAAAAGAAATATGATATTCTTATAATTGGGGACATGCATATTCCCATTGAGGTAACCTAGTGTTATTCAAAAATTCTCCGGTTTCATGTCATTCGGAAGAAGTTTGTTAATAAGACTTGATCAACCTTGTTAATGGATTCCTTTTGATGGGCATGAGATGGATGGATCTAGAAAGCACAATGTTGTGTACCCACCTTTTACTTTCTGTTATTTAGAATAAATAAAGCAAAAATAGTATTTTTTTGTCTGTTTTCTGAATTATCCGTGAAATAAAAAATGCCCTGAAAATTTAGTACAATTTTTTATAGAATATTTGAGAATTTCTACCACTGAACATGCACCAGTGGGCCACAAGGGTGGAGGGCGCGCCCTACCCCCTAGGCGCGCCCCCTGCCTTGTGGTTCCCATGTGGGTCCCCTCCACTTATTCCAGCGCCCATCCACTTTGTCTTCCTCAAGAAACAATCATCCCATAGCTCAAACCCATATTCTTGCTCATTTTGCTGCCATTTTCGATCTCCTTGCTCAAAGCTCCATTTGCGAAACTATTTTGGGGGATTGTTCTTCGGTATGTGACTCCTCCAAGTCCAATTAGTTTTTGTTCTAGTGCTTTATTTATTGCAATTTTTTGTTGCTATGGTGACCCTGTTCTTGATCTTGCATGTTAAATTTATATGGTCCAAAGTAGTTTTGGTGCATGATTTAGCCTCTAGACACTTGTAGAAGTAGTTGCTATCAATATTGTTGAGTTTGGTTCACTTTTATTTGAGTCACTAAAAATTTCAGAAATTTTCAGAGAAAGAAAATGATGAGATTGTTGAGAGGCTCTTCGAGCCGGGGTTCGAAGGAAAAAGAAAATGAGGAGAAGGACAAGCCCAAGTACAATCTTCCTCGCACCATGGAGGTTCGGCCGTGTGAATGGCCATGTGATGCATTCTTGGAGGCGGCCGAAATTTATGAGGATTCCTATTATTTGGTTGGGAATGCAGGCATCACCGACTTTCTCCACGATAATTGTGATCAGTACCTCCTACTCACTAATACTTTTGTGCAAATTTTCACTTTCATGCTAGGAGATCACCACACACGGTAGAGTTTCACTTATATCATGAGCATAAGGAGATGACGCTTTATGAGTTTTGTGAGGTTTGTAAATTACCTTCTGAGGGCAGGATCGAGGAACCACGTCCTAGAGATGTGGAAGATTTTATTGATGAAGTTACCATAGGGGAAGGGAGAGAGGTGTCAAAAGCGAGAGTGTCTAGTTTACATTTTCCCGTTCTGCGCTACTAATCATTATTTGTTGGGAGATGTTTAATTGGTCGCATGGACAATGGAGGCTTTAGTGCTCCTGACCTTGCCATTTTGCGTGATGCTTTTACTTCATGATAGAACTTTCAGTTTAAGCGCTATGGTTGCTAGATGGTTGAGTTTAAACCGTACAAAGGGTCCTATTTTCAGAGGTATCTTCGCCTCCCGTCTTTCTAGACTCTTCGAGATACCCATTAGGCATGATGAAAAGGAGGAGAAGCTGCTACCCAGTCTATAGTTAGGTTAAAGCATGGTAGCACATAATTTTATCTGCTATGATAAGGAAAAGAGACTCATTTATAACCTAGTATTTAGCGAGGATACTTTTTAGATTATTACCTTTCCTCCAACTGCTTTGTTCGATATTCATACAGGTAGGTACTTTGTTTTGCCCGCGGACATTCATGCATACTAGGAAGGGACACGATCCCCAATTCCTGAGCCAGAACCATCACCTGATCCATATCAACAGTCTATTTATCAGTGGGAGCCACAGGAGCTCGCGAACTAGTGGAACCCCGAGGATCCTCCTCAATACACCAGAGAGGGCTACTTTGATCCATGGGCGTAGACCAACTTAGGACAAAATCCTAAGCTTGGGGGAGTACGTATTTCTCACCGACATTACATTCATGTTCACACACTCACTTTAGTTATCGGTGTTCATACTTTTTCATTGTATTGTCCATGTTAGTTTATTTCTTTGTCTCACTTTCTTGTTGTGTGTTTGAAAAAATTGAGAAAAACCAAAAAAAATAGTTTTAGTTTAGTTTACTTTCCATGATCATTTAGTTGTAGTATTAAAAGAAAACCAAAAAAGATTTCTCTTTCTTTTTTTTCTTGTTGGGAGCTTTCCCGTGTAAATAGTTTTTCTCGTTCTTGTTTTACTTTCTTCAGGAAAAACAAAAACTCCAAAAACATTTCAGTGTGTTTCATTGATTTTCTTTTCTTTGGGGGTCGAGAGGAGAATACCATGATGAAAATGTTGAGTGGCTCTCATATGCATTATTGTTGATCTAACTGAGAGCCCATATTACCTTGTCTTCTCCTTTGAATAAATGTTTGCAGATTCCAGCTTAGTCCAATGCATGTGCACTATTATTATTATCCACACTGTTCAGTCGTGCAAGTGAAAGGAAATAATGACGATATATGATGAAGTGATTGAGATGAGGAAAAGCTGGTATGAACTCGACCTATCTTGTTTTTGTAAATATGATTAGTTCATCATTCCTGATTCAGCCTATTATGAATGAAACATGTTTGCAATGACAATTAGATATTATAGTTACTCATGCCATGCTTAATCAGCTAGGAGTTTATAATGGTTTACCTTGTGTGCCAACATGCTTTTAATATGGTTGTGATGTAGTATGATAGGATGGTATCCTCCTTATGATTCGAGTGGCTTGACTTGGCACATGTTCACGCATGTAGTTGAAACAAAATCAACATAGCCTCCACGATATTTATGTTCATGGTGATTTATATCCTACTCATGCTTGCACTCAATGTTGGTTAATCTCAATGCATGTTTATGACTGATGTCGCTCTCTAGTTGCTCATTCCCCAGTCTTTTTCTAGCATTCACTTGTACTAAGAGGGAATACTGCTTGTGCGTCCACTTCCATAAACCCAAAGTTGTTCCATATGAGTCCACCATACCTACCTATATGCGGTATTTACCTGTTGTTCCAAGTAAATTTGCATCTGCCAAACTCTAAACATTCAAATGATAATCTGTTGTGTATGCTCGAATCCCTCATGTAGCAACTAGGGATGTCAATATCTTCCATGCTAGGTGGGTTATTCTCACGATGAGTGGACTCCGCTCATCATTCATGAGAAAAATGGCTGGCAACCGGGATGCCCAGTCCCATGCTCAAATCAAATCAAAATATAATTTCAAACAAAACTACCATAGGGATGTTGTTAGTTGCACGGTACCCATTGTTTCAGACCAGCTGTGGAATGTGCTTGTTGGTGGTGGGGAAGTATAAACTTTACCATTCTGTTTGGGAACCGCCTATAATGCATCTAATATGGAAGATACCGAGATCACTTGATTGTTATGTTGACAATGAAAGCATATCGCTCAAAATATTATTTATCTTTGTTTCAAAAACTCGAGCTCTGGCACCTCTGCAAATCCCTGCTTCCCTTTGTGAAGGGCCTATGTATTTACTTTTATTGCCGAGTCATCATCTTCTTATAAAAAGCACTAGTTAGAGAGCACCAATGTCCTTTGTATGCATTGTTATTAATTCATATTGAGTATGACTGCGACTGGATCTCTTTTACCATGAATTATAATGTCTGGTCAGTCCTTGATCTTAAGGGGTGCTCTACATTTATGTTTCGTGGTCTAAGAAAGGGCTAGCGAGATACCATCTTGTTATATCATATCATGATTGTGTTGATAAAGTGTTGTCATCCAAGATTTATTATTATTGCTCGCGAGTTGATTCTACCATTGATATGAGTAAATGTGAGACTTAAATGTTATTGTGAATATGGTTAGTTCATAATCTTTGCTGAAAACATGAATGTGGGCTTTACATATTTGCAACAACAAGATCAAACAGAGTTTGTAGAAGTTTTCTTTATCACTTTCAGTTTGTCAACTGAATTGCTTGAGGACAAGTAATGGGTTAAGCTTGGGGGAGTTGATACGTCTCCATCGCATCTACTTTCCAAACACTTTTGCCCGTGTTTTGGACTCTAATTTGTATGATTTAAATGGAACTAACTTGGACTGATGTTCTTTTCAACAAAATTGCCATGGTGTTATTTATGTGCAGATATAAAAGTTCTCGGAATGACTTGAAAGTTCACGGAGATTATTTTTGGAATAAATAAAAAATATTGGCGAAAGAACCAGAGGGGACCCACCACCTGTCCACAAGGGTGGAGGGCGCCCTCCTTAGGGAGCGCCCTCCTGTCTTGTGGGTCCCACAAGGCTCCGCCGACCTCAACTACAATTCCATATATTCACATTCGGGGAGAAAAAAACTAGAGAGAAGGATCCATCAAGATTTACGATATGGAGCCGCCGCCATCTCTCGTTCTTCCTCCGGAGGGCAGATCTGGAGACCGTTGTGGGCTCCGGAGAGGGAAAATCATCGCCATCATCATCACCAACCTTCCTCCACCACCAATTTCATGACGCTCACCGCCGTGCGTGAGTAATTCCATCGTAGGTTTGCTAGATGGGGATGGGTTGGATGAGACTTACCATGTAATCAAGTTAGTTTTGTTAGGGTTTGATCCCTAGTATCCACTATGTTCTAAGATTGATGTTGCTATGACTTTGCTATGCTTAATGCTTCTCACTAGGGCCCGAGTGCCATGATTTCAGATTTGAACCTATTATGTTTTCATGAATATATTTGTGTTCTTGATCCTATCTTGCAAGTTATAGTCACCTACTACGTGTTATGATCCGGCAACCTCGGAGTGACAATAGTCGGGACACTTCCCGGTGATGACCGTAGTTTGAGGAGTTCATGAATTCACTAAGTGCTAATGCTTTGGTCTCGTACTCTATTAAAAGGAGGCCTTAATATCCCTTAGTTTCCAATAGGACCCCACTGCCACGGGAGGGTAGCACAAAATTTGCCATGCAAGTTCTTTTCCATAAGCACGTATGACTATATTCGGAATACATGCCTACATTATATTGATGAATTGGAGCTACTTGTGTGTCACCCTATGTTATAACTGTTGCCTGATGAATGTCATCTGATATAATTATCCATCACTGATCCATTGCCAATGAGCTTTTCACATATTGATCTTTGCTAAGTTACTTTTTCGTTGCCACTATTACAATTGTTACAAAACTTCTACTCTTAGTTTTTCCACTGTTACCGTTACTTCCATACTATTTTGCTACTAAATACTTTGCTGCAGATATTAAGTCTATCAGGTATGGTTGAATTGACAACTCAGTTGCTAATACTTGAGAATATTCTTTGGCTCCCCTTGTGTCGAATCAATAAATTTGGGTTGAATACTCTACCCTCGAAAACTGTTGCGACCCCCTAGACTTGTGGGTTATCATACTGCCGCGCAGGCCTCACCACCCCACCCTAATCCCACTGCCGGCCAGGGCTTCCTTCTACTCACCCACACCCCATGTTATTCTCCGGCGACGGCAGCCTCACACCACAGCGGAACCAGGGAACCCTCGTACTCCGCTCTGTGTGGGTATCGTTCCCTTAGCATCCATCGCCGTCGTCACTGCCTTGGTGCTATCAGTGTGATGTCGTAAACATTGTCAACGAACACCAACCATCAAAAGATGACTGTAGACGGTGAGGTTGATAGCTGGACCCACCAGCTACATCTTCGCACGCAAGGAAGTGCCTCCTTATTACGGTCAAAAAATGATTCCTCTCCCTAACAGCTTGGACCCACCACATATATCTTTGCACACAAGGAACTGCCTCCTTATCCTCCCTGACGGCTAGGACCCACCCGGTCGAACCGTATATAGGGTTGTCTGTCTGGTCGCGAAAGTGTACGTACATACTGGTCGATCGATCTCTCTACAACAATGAACCGTGGCTGATCATGTAGCGACACGTGTAGTAGTAGAGCCCCCAACGTAGCAGTTTAGGTAGTCCCTTCTAAATTGTGTACACTTATGTACATCCACATGCCAAAAAAATATGGCCACGTACATACATACAGGCGGGGTCTCGAACGCATAGCTACTAGCGCATACGTACAACCATGGCTCGTGTAAATGGAGAGGCAGCGGATGGTAGCAACGACGTCCTATTCATCGGCACGCAACTGGCTGGGTCAGAAGGGAGAAACAATGTCCTGTTCATCGAGAGGCAACAGACTGGGTCAGAATGCGTCTTGTTCAACGGGAGCCAACCTGCTTGGATGGACCAGCCGAAACAGTTTCTAGCATACCGCAGTATGGAGGAAACGGCCTTCTGTTCGATCGGCTACGATCGAAACGGGATCCTGTTCATATGGAGGGGTCTGGCGTACTGCAAAACGGAGGAAACGGACTTCTGTTCGAGCTCCTACGGTCGAAACGGGGTCCTGTTCATTGGGAGGGGTGTAGCGTACTGCAAAACTGGACTCCACGGGCTACTGTTCATCCACCGTCGACTTACTCCAACCTCCACCTTCTACTGTTCATCCACCGCGTCTTCCTCCTACCTCCACTAGCTACTATTCATCCACGGGTTACTATTCATCCAGCTTTCACTGGCTACTGTTCAACCAGCCCTCCACAGGGTCCTATTCATCCACCCCAACTGGATCGGGTGTGGCGGCCTCCTCATGGTCATGTTCATCCAGCGGCAACGGCCTCTACTACCACAGGGTCATGTTCATCCAACCCCACCGGGAACTGTTCGTCCAACCCCCAACAATGGTCACTGTTCATCAACAAGCAGGTTCGATCGGCTTCAGTTAGCAGCAGTAGTGAAGGAATCACTTGAGTTCAGCTAACAGCCAAGGGATCGATCGCTCAGGTTCAGTAACGTAGCTAGTGCAATCGCTCGGGTTCAGTAAGCAAACGCCTCGCTCAGGTTTAGTTAGAGCCCAACGCCTCACACACATGCGCGTACGTGTACGAGGGAAACACACAAACCTCCGTGCATTGCTCGGCCCGATGTCGGGGCCGGATTTCCGGGACATAAATTCCTAGCAAACGACCCTTATGTCACCACCAGCCCCAGGATTACTGTTGCTGGTGGATATTTGTTGGGGAACGTAGCATGCAATTTCAAAATATTTCCTACGATCACGCAAGATCTATCTAGGAGATGCATAGCAACAAGAGGGGGAGAGTGTGTCCACGTACCCTCATAGACTGGAATCGGAAGCATTAGGTTAACACGGTTGATGTAGTCGAACGTCTTCATGGTCCAACCGATCAAGTACCGAACGTACGGCACCTCCGAGTTCAGCACACGTTCAGCTCGATGACGTCCATTGAACTCTTGATCCGGCAGAGGGTCGAGGGAGAGTTTCGTCAGCACGATGGCGTGATGATGGTGACGGTGATGTGATCCGCGCAGGGCTTCGCCTAAGAACTATGACGCTATGACCAGACGAGTAAATTATGGCGGGGGGCACCGCACACAGCTAAGAGAACAATTGTTGTGCTTTGGGATGCCCCCTGCCCCCGTATATAAAGGAGGGGAGGAGGAGGTCGGCCACCAAGGGGGCACGCCAAGGGGGGGTGTCCTACTAGGACTCCACTCCTAGTAGGATTCGCCCCCCCTCTTTTTCCTTTCTCATCGGAGGGGAAAAGGAAGGAGAGGGAGAGGGAAAGGGGGTCACACGCCCTCCTCCTTGTCCTATTCAGACTCCATTGAAGGGGGGCACGTGCCACCCCTTGCGGGCTCCCTTCTCTCTCCCCTAAGGCCCATGTAGGCCCAATACTTCCCCGGGGGGTTCCGATAACCCCTCGGTACTCGGAAATATACCCGAACCTTTCCGAAACAATTTTGGTGTCCGAATATCATCGTCCAATATATCAATCTTTACCTATCGACCATTTCGAGACTCCTCGTCATGTCCGTGATCTCATCCGGGACTCCGGACAAACTTCGGTCACCAAAACACATAACTCATAAAATAAATCGTCATCGAACGTTAAGCGTGCGGACCCTACGGGTTCGAGAACTATGTAGACATGACCGAGACACATCTCCGGTCAGTAACTAACAACGGAACCTAGATTCTCATATTGGTTCCTCCATACACTACAAAAAAAGACACATCCGTGACATTTTGGGTCGAACGAATTTTTTTTCTGTCATACATCTGACACTTCTATGACGATAATTGTGACAAAACCCGGTATCATCATAGATGTGGTGGGCTCCTACTTCTATGACAAAAAATCATGACAGAAAATGGGCTTTTCATCCTAGGCGGGCCGGAGACGCAGCTGCATGACATTCTTTGGGCCGTCCATGACGGAAAAAACCATGGTAGAAGCGAGGGGGAGGAAAATTTCGGGGAGTTCCCGGTTATGGTGGGAGGTGGGGGCCAAGCGATGCGCGTTTCTCTCGTACACATACGCGCGTGTGTGCGAGGCGTTGGCTCTAACTAAACCTGAGTGAGGCGTTGGGCTCTAACTGAACCCGAGTGATTGCACTGCAGGCTACGCGTTACTGAACCCGAGCGATCGATTGATGGCTGTTAACTGAACCCGATCGAGCGATTCCTTCGCTACTGCTGCTAACTGAAGCCGATCGATGCTGCCTCTGGATGAATAGTGAGCGTTGCGGGGGGGGGGGGGTGGATGAACAGTTCCCGGTGGGGGTGGATGAACAGGACCCCGTGGTGTTGCTTCTGGATGAACAAGACCCTGATCGATCAAGCCAGTTGGGGCTGGATGAACATGACCCTGTGGAGGGCTGGATGAATAGGACCACCCCGTGGAGGGCAGGACGAACAGTAGACGATGGAGGGTAGGATGAACAGTAGCCTGTGGAGGGGTGGTTGAACAGGAGCCCCTGGAGAGGGCTGGTTGAACAGTAGCCAGTGGAGTAGCGCGCGGTGGAGGCTGGATGAACAGGAGCCCGTGGATGAACAGTCGCAGGTGGAGGCTGGAGGAGGTCGACGGTGGATGAACAGTAGCTCGTGGAGGCTAGAGGGGGTCGACGGTGGAGATGAACAGTATCCCGTGGAGTCTCGTTTTGCGGTACGCCACACCCCTCCCGATGAACAGGACCCCCGTTTCGATCGTAGCGCTCCAACACAAGTCCGTTTCGACCGTTTTGCGGTACGCCACACCCCTCCCGATCAATAGGACCCCCGTTTCGACCGTAGGAGGTCTGTTTCCTCCGTTTTGCGGTACGCCAGACCCCTCCCGATCAACAGGACCCTGTTCCGAACGTAGGAGGTCCGTTTCCTCCGTTGTGCGGTACGCCAGGCCTCGTTTTCATCGCCTGTTCCGTCCAAGCCCTCCCGATGAACACGACCACGCATTCTGTTCCGACCCAGCCGGTTGGCTCCCACGCGTTCCGTTGCCTCCCCATGAACACGACGCATTCGTTGCCTCCCCATGAACACGACGCATTCTATTGCCTCCCCATGAACATGACGACGACGTTGTTTCTCCGTTCCGACCCAGCCATGTCAACGAGCCCTCGTCGTACGTATGCACGAGTAGGCGTTCGAGACCCCGCCCGTATGTACACATACGTGGTCGTATTTTCTTTCTTGCACCCTGGCCGCCTCTACTACGACACGTGCGCGCCTCTACATCCACCAGTATATATGTACGTACACGTTCACGACCAGAATGACAACGCTACGTATGCTTCGACCAAGTGGGTCCCGATTGTCAGGCACTTCCTTGCGTGTGAAGATGTAGGTGGTGGGTCCCAGCAGTCAGGGGGCGAAATACGGTGGCCCGTCCGGTGGGTCCCCGCCGTCAGGTGGAGGAATAATTATTTTGCACGTAATAAGGAGGCACTTCCTTGCTGCGGCCGCGAACCCAGCTGTCAGCCTCTCCACGTACAGTCCATGTCCGATGGAAGCCGTTCCTTGACCATGTTGACCACGCCGCGCCAAGAGCACCAGGGCGGTGGACGACGGTGAGGCCTAGGAAGGGGACGACGTGGAGCCGGGGAAGACGCGATAGTGGATGCCCACGCGTAGAGGAGTACGAGGGCACTGGTTCGCTGCGGTGTGAGGCTGCCGTCGCCGCAGAGTAACAGGGAGTGTGGGTGAGTAGAGGGATGGCCTGGCCAGGAGTGGGAGGAGTAGGGTGCAGTGAGGCCTCCGCCGCATCGCAGCCGGCCACGGGAGGCAGGAGCATGAGGCACGACCGGCGCTGGTTTGGGCAGCTGGAGCAAGAAGACCATAGGTTGAGGAAGCACTACGGCCGTTGGATGGACATCGTACGGTCACTGGAGCTAGAATCATGCATATTGACTAAGTTTACAAAGCCCTCCGTCCCCATCAACTTTGTAGGCCCACAAGTCAGCCTGCCACTATACTGGGTCCCAGCTAATAGGGGGAGTACTCATTTTTTTGTGCGTAATAAGGAGGCACTTCCTTGCGTGCGAAGATATAGCTGCTGGGTCTGAGCTGTCAGCGGCGGTAACGTTTTTTTCGTGAAATACAAAGGCCCTTTCGGTGGGTCCCTGATGTCAGGTGCAGGAATCATTATTTTGCACGTAATAAGGAGGCATTTCCTTGTGTGCGGTCGTGGACCTAGCTGTCGGCCTCTCCACATACAATCCACTTCAGATGCATGTCGGTCGTTGACCACGTTGACCAGGCCGCGCCGAGAGCACCAGGGCGGTGGACGACGGCGAGGCCTAGGAAGGGAACGACACGGAGGCAGGGAAGACTCGGCAGTTGTTTCCTACGCGGAGGGGAGTACGACTGTATGAGGGTTTATTGGTTCGTCTGCCATCGCCAGAGAATAACAACAGGTGTGGGTGAGTAGAGGGATGGCTAGGCCAGCGATGGGAGTACGGTGGGGTGGTGAGGCCTGCGCGGCAGCACAGCCGGCCGCGGGGAGGAGGGAGCAGGCAGTCCCGCTGGCGCTTGTTTGAGCGGTTGGAGCAGGAAGAGCAGAGATTAAAGAAGCACGACGACCGTTGGATGGACATCCAACAGTCACTGCTTGTGCGTCAACCTTTTTTTAGGAAAGCCTCAAATCTGTGGAAAACAGCATACAGCCCATCTGCCATAATTTCTAATAATTTTCAGCCCATTTGCTAATTCTTAAGGTTTTTTTGGAGCCCATATTCTTTTTGTTAGCATTACAACCCAAATTATGGCCACGGTTAAAAAATTATACGAAATTTCGCACATTTCGGTGCAGTCCGAATTGTTTTTAATCCCGAAATTTCGAATCACATTCAAACTGATTTTAAAAATAAATGTATATCAATATAAAATCCAACAAATTCTCCACATATAAAAATTAATGTAATTTAAAATCTTGAAATGAAAAAAAAGATATTTGAAACTAATTGTTGGTTTGATGTGTTTTAAAAATGTACAGCCCATTTCACGTACGGTACTCTTCCAATGGAAGTTGTTCCTTGACCACGTTGACCACGCCGCGCGGAGAGCACCACGGTGGTGGACGACGGCGAGGCCTAGGAAGGGGACGACGCGGAGCCGGGGAAGACGCGACAGTGGAAGCCCGTGCGAAGAGGAGTATGAGGGTTCACTAGTTCGGCTGCGGTGTGAGGCTGCCGTCGCCGCAGGGCCTGGCCAGCGGTGAGAATAGTAGGGGGCGGTGAGGCCTCCGCGGTAGCACAGCCGGCCACGGGAGGCAGGAGCATGCAGCACGACCGGCGCTGCTTTGGGCAGCTGGAGCAAGAAGACCAGAGGTTGAAGAAGCACTACGGCTGTTGGATGGACATCGTATGGTCACTGGAGCTACAATCGTTCATATTGACTAAGTTGACAAAGCCCTCCGTCTCCGTCAACTTTGTTAGCCCACAAGTCATCCTCCCACTATGGTGGGTCCCAGCTAGCAGGGGGTATTCATTTTTTTGTGCGTAATAAGGAGGCACTTCCTTTGCGTGCGAAGATATACCTGGTGGGTCCGACATGTCAGCGGGGGGAACATTTTTTTCGTGAAATACAGAGGCCCTTCCGGTGGGTCCCAGCTGTCAGGTGGAGGAATCATTATTTTGCATGTACAGTCCACGGCCAATGGATGTCGTTCGTTGACCAAGTTGACCAGGCCGCGCCGAGAGCACCATGGCAGTGGACGACGGCGAGGCCTAGGAAGGGAACGACACGGATCCGGGGAAGACTCGGCAATGGTTGCCCACGCGGTGGGGAGTACGAGGGTTTACTGGTCCGGCTGCCGTCGCCGGAAAATAACAGGAGGTGTGGGTGAGTAGAGGAATGGCCTGGCCAGCAATGAAGTAGGGTGGGGCGGTGCGGCCTGTGCGGCAACACAGTCGGCCACGGGAGGCGGGAGCAGGCAGTCCCACCGGAGCTGGTTTGGGCGGCTGGAGCAAGAAGATCATATATTGAAGAAGTAGCACGGCCGTTGGATTAACATCCAACGGTCACTGCTGCTAGAATCGTTTGTGGACTAAGTTGACAAAGCCAAAGTACACGTCAACCTAGTAGACCCACAAGTCAGCCTCCAAATCTGTCCCAAACAACATATAGCCCGAAATTTCTAGATAGATTCAAATTAATTTTAAATCTAAATATACCTTAATTTAAATTCAATGAAATTTTATCCACACAAAAACAATGAAATTGTTTATATCAAAATCTGAAAGAAAACAGTATTTTGGAACTAATTGTCTGTTTGCTGTATTTTTTCATTTTACAGCCCATTTCTTATTACTTATAGCCCATTTTCTGGGCAAAATGCATCCATCCTCGTCTTGAAAGATTTTCGGCCCAGCAGGGCGTAGAAAAGCAAGTAGGCCTACGTTGGTTATTCTACAAAAAACAAAATAGCTGGCTAGCAATTTTCAGAAAGGAAAAAAACAAACTGGGTTGGCCATGTGCTAAACATATGAAATAAAAGCCTGGGCTAGACGGGCCACGGGTCCCGCACAACCCAGTTGATACCCTTCTCCATCCCGAAAAAACAAAATTACTGCGTGCGCTGCTGGGTCCCTACTGTCATCCTCACCATGCACAGTCATCTCCTTATTCCTCTTGGTTGTTGACCATGTTGACAACACCGGAGGGCGGCGCCGCGGCGAGTGAACCAAGGCGGAGGACGATGGTGAGGCCTCGGACGGGAACGAACAGGAGCCGGGGCAGATCACAGCCAGCCATGGGAGGCGGGAGCAGGCGGTCCCGCCGGCGCTGGTTTGGCTTTGGTGGCTCGAGGAAGAAGAGACTGAAGAAACGCGACAGACGTTGAATGTCAATCCAACGGTCAAGGTTGGCACAATCATTTTGTTGACTAAGAGGACACCAAGTAGCATACTTTTTTATATATAGGAAGAAAACTGCGAGTAAAATGCGTTCGTCTGTCGTCCTCCTCATAGGGAACGTTTGCCACATAAGTGACTATCACCCTTTGTTTTCAACCGAGAGGTCTTGGGTTCGAGTCCCAGGAACTCTCAATTTTGTCCTCCTTCCTTCCTCGCAAAAAGGGAAAGAAAATCAAAGACTTGGGAGGGCGTACAGAACAAGCTAGTGTACCAGTAATGAGACGTTGCCGAGTTTTAGAAAAAAGAAAGACGTGCTCCTATAGCTGGTTCGAATCCAAACCTAGACTATGACTATATATGGTGCTATGCTACTCTGCAAGTAATGAAACTGACATATCCAACGTTCACTTCTCCTCTTCTCTACTTACTCTTCCTAGCATCAGAAGCTCTGGCCGCAGCAACCATGTCTGCTGGCTGCTCGTCCACCTGCTCTTCAGCAGGCAACAACCAGATATGTGCCAAGTCGCAACCCGTACCATCTCCTATGGGTCTCATCACACCCTCACTGGCACGCACACCGCAGCCGATTGCTCATCGCAACCCGCTACCGTTGGTGTGGTGCCACTGCTGCAAATCACGCAGAGTCATCCGTCGCGTCTCAACCACAATCTGCAACCCTGGCCGAGTCTTCTACAAATGCCCGAATCATGGGGTAATAATATGTTTAAGTGTTGTTCTGCTTCTTTCAGTTGCTGATTTTTTTAATAGTTTGGTTGATGATCTACCAATTTGATTCGTGTAGAAAAGGGAAGAGTCGTGTGATTTGTATTTCTGGGAAGTTGCCGATGTGGGGGAATGCAACTATGCAGGTTATTTGGTTAGCCGAGGAATCCCAATACCAGCAGGTTGGGGTGTTGGACAAGTAACTGAAGGAACGGCAGAAGAGGAAGATGTAGAGTAGAAGCTTAAAGATGAAGTTCCTCTGATCATGGCCAAGCAACAACTGCTGAACGGCCTTGACAACAATGAGGAGATGAAAGAGCTTGTGAAGATAATGGGCAAAATCAATGTGCTCTGTAGGATGATTCTCTCTTTATTTGCAGTGTATGTAGCACTCATGATGTATTCAGTGGCTACGACATGAGCACTTTGCTGAAACTAGTAATGAATGAAACCTGTGTAGCAGGCTAGGCGTAGTGTTGTGAACATATAATGGTTTCTATTAACGGAAATCAGGCGGTATCCCCTATTGCTCATATAAATAAATAAATAGCAGAGGCCCTGTCGGGTCAGCTTTGTTCTCATTCGAAGACGTCGAGCAAATTGCAGTCCAACAACAAACTATGTCATCAAATTCAAGTTTCACGGCCAAATATGAGTACAACTAAATAACAATGTCATCATGTTTTAGTTGTCATACAATCACCAAACACAAATCAACATACATAACAAGTGATGTTCTCACAGTAAAATACTAAACAACATGTTCATAAGGTTTTAGTTGTCATAGCAAACACAATTTCACATAGTAGATAAAAAACGTCTTCTGACAGGAAAATACAACAAAAGCAATGTAATCATCATCCGCAGCAGTAGCGTCAACATCTTCGCCATGTGTATCAGTCTGAATCGTAATTCCCCATGGTGTCATCTTCTTCTTCGTCCTCAACGTCCTCGAACGTTGGCTTCTTCTTGATCAACTCTTGTATGTCCACATCACGGCAGGCAATCTTTTCGCCGGTGTCATTGATGTGATGGTTCTCAAAGATATTAGGAACATCTGTGTTATCTTGTACATCAGGAGCAGTGTAAGCATCATCTTGTTGTGCAACTTCATTAAATGAATTCTTCTGCTCAAACCTTTGCAATACTCTCCAGTCATCGCTATGTGCAAATCTGTATTCCAAGAAAAATATCGGTGTTGCTTGATTTGCCAAAATAAAAGGCTCGTTGGTCTGGTACGCCACCTTGACATTGATGGATTTGAAATAATCATCAGCTCTGGGTTTTGCGATCCTGGAAAACAGGTTATACCAACGACAGCACAACAGAACCACACACCGATGATCCTCGAAACTGGAGATATACTGCAACTGAATAATGTCTGTTATGTTAGCATACATTTCATTTGTCTCATTGTCATACGTATCCGTGCTCATGATGGCACTGTTTTGTGTCTTCCTGCCTTCGTCTCGTGCAAGGGTGTTGTAGCGCACATATCCAACAACGCAAGATTCATAATGTCTTACTTGAGTATCAGGACCCATTGCTAGTGAGTGAAGGGCATCATCAACTACCTGCCCATCCTCCCGCATCTTCTTAACCTATGGTTAGAAAATAGACAAGCTGATCGTCTTATGTACTCAATATATTAAAAAAACTGACAGTGCACTTCAAAAGCTTACATGGTTCTTGAACCATTTCGCAAATCCTGCCATAACCAGTTTGTCAATGTTTCTTGGATTTTGCGGTAGTAACTCCTCTTTGTAGATGCTGCACAACATAATGATCGCGTCAAACATCTAAATATATAAGAATGTGCTGCAAGTTTAGTAGATTACGATGTATAAGCTGCAGTACTGCACTTACTTGATATAAGGTAGTATCTCAGGACAGTTATTCAACACATACCAAACCATTTTGTCCAAATCTTTAGGTTTGTCCTCTTGTCGACTCTTCCCTGTAACTCGAACAGAATAATCGAAAACATTGAGCCAGGGATTGTCTTCACCCACCTCTTTGCTAAGCTAATCAGCTGTTACAATGTATTTTGAGCAGAATGTCAACGCTTCTACAGCAATGTAGGCCTCTGCAATGGAACCCTCGGGTCTAGCTCTGTTCCTAACATAGCCCTTGAAAGTCCCTAGCCGCCTTTCAATAGGGTACATCCAGCCATACTGTACTGGACCTCTAAGTAGTGCCTCATCAGGTAGATGAATAGCCAAATGCACCATCACATCAAAGAAGGCTGGAGGATATATCTTCTCAAGGTCGCATAGGATAGTTGGTATCTTGTCTCTAAGACGCTCCAAAGCATCTATCCTGATATTCCTACTGCAGAGTTCCCTGAAGAATTGTCCCAACTATGCAACTGCTCTGTATAAGTCAGGGCGGCCCAATCCTCTAAGGATAACAGGTAAACCCCTTTGAAGTAGGACGTGGCAGTCATGAGTTTTCAACCCTTGTACCTTGTTTCCATCTGCACTGACTCTCCTTTTAGGGTTGGAAGCAAATCCATGTGGGAATCTCACACGTGACAGGACCTCGCAGAATTCTTTTCTTTTTACCTTGTCCAAGACATACACAGCTGGTGCCATATCCCGTGGTTTACCTTCATCTTGCACCCGCAAATCCTTTCTGATACCCAGGTGTGTCAAATCGATCCTAGATTTTAAGGTATCTTTCGTCTTGCCTTCAATATTAAGAAGTGTGCCGATAATGCTGTCACATATATTTTTCTTGATGTGCATCACATCAAGATTATGCCTTAGATCCAAATCTTTTCAATACTCCAAGTCCCACAAAGTGGACCTATGGGTAAACAATAATCTCTTTTCTACCCTGCCACGCTTCCTTTTCCCGCTACCATTACCAGGATGGTTTCCTGGTGTAATATGCCTGACCTTCTCTAATTCCACTTGCAACTCATCGTCGGTGAGCCTCTTTGGCGCATCACGGTTTTCATGCTTTGCATTGAACACATGTCTTCGGTATTTTCTAGGATGCGGCTTGTCCTTGGCAAGGAAACGGCGGTGTCTAATGTAACAGATCTTGCTAAGTATTGCGTATGATAGAAGATTCCTGTCACAGTGAACACATGCATTGTAACCATGTGTCGTTCTCCCTGACATTGTGCCCAAAGCCGGATAATCATGGATGCACCAAATTATAACAGCACGCAGAAAGAAATCAGCTGGTGGACTGCTATATAGGTCTCGAGTGAGAACACCCTTCCATAGCTGTTGAAGTTCCTCCACAAGAGGCTCCATGAACAAATCAAAATCCTTTCCAGGACTTTTTGGACCTGGGATGATTCTTTGGTGCAGACATTTGGAGGCATGTTGTAAGGGATAACAAGCACTGGCCACATGCTTTATGTGGCGCTCTGGTGGCCAAATGGGTTAAATCCATCTGAAGCTAAGCCAAGTCTAATGTTTCTCGGGTCAGCAGCAAACTCTTTGTGTTTATCATTGAAGCTTTTCCACTCACTACCATGAGATGGATGGCTCATTACATTCTGATCTCTGTACTCCTGGTTCCTAGAATGCCACAGTACATCCTCTCTTGTTTCAGCATCATGAAACAACCTCTGCAATCTTGGTGTAATTAGAAAATGTCATAGAACATTATGAGGAATCCTCTGCACAGCATCGCCATCTTTCCATCTTGATGATTTGCATTTCGGGCATTCACTTAAGTTGGCATAATCCTTCCAGAACAGAACACAATTATTCTTACAAACATGGAACATATCATATCCAATTCCAACTACACGAAGGAAATTCTTCATTTTACTGTAGGTGTGTGGCAGCTCAGACGCATCTGGGAAAGATTCGCGGAAAGCAGCCAACATCGCATCGAATGATTTGTTGGTCATCCGCTCAGATGTCTTCACTTGAAGAAAGGTGACCATAGCTGAGAATACTGATAGCTTATTTCCTGGGGTGACAGCAACGTTGCATTGTTCCAACATGCGGGCCCACCATTTTTCTTCTGCAGGTGAAAGTTCACGGAATGCACGAGCATTTCGTAGCATTGTTTCAATGTTGGACAAACTCACTGGCTCAGCCACCACCACCTCCTCCTCCTCTTCCACCTGAGCATCAGGCAGATCAAGATGGTGATCTGCTGCTTCCACGTAGTCAATAACATTGACGTTCAAAGCTTCACAATGATGAACCCACCTAGTATATGTGACCAACATCCCATACAAGTGTAGATGATTTTGCACAGTTAACTGGGGTCTTGTAACTGAATTCATACAACCTCTACACGGGCAGAGCACATCTGATTTCGGAGCACCATACTCAGCTCTGATAAAGTTCATGAAGTTTTCAACCCCCTTGACATATGCAGCGGAGAATCTTCGGGCAGAAGTTATCCAAGTCCTATCCATCTGTTAGACATACAAATTAGTTCTTCTACTAGATATTACAGTAAAAACATATATGCTTTTTTATGAAGTCCAGAAAAAAAATACCTAGGTCGATGTCTAAAGCTATGGCAAGATATTTGGACGAGCAGATCTAAGTAACGAAATATATGTAAAGCTAATTCAGCAAACAGATTTGAGTGCCAAATTATGGCAGGCTGTTTCAGCAGTCAATGAGGCCGAGCACACAACCATCGAACTATCGAAGGCCATCGCAGCAACAAAGATCGAGTATAAAACAGTGTAGAGCTATTTCAGCTAACAGATTGGCTACTAGACCATGGCAATCTACGTCACAATAAATATATGGCATGATATTTTAGCAACTAATCGGCCTTGGCATGCCATCTCAGCTAAGCAGATTGAGTGTAGAACAGGGCAAGGAAGCTTCTTAAGAAGAGCATATTAACAGTAAACTACTTCGGCAAACAGTGAGATTAACAACGTCTATCAGCTAACATTCAGCGCTACACCGACATGAACGGGGCCTCAGTCTAGAATGCATGTACCGTGGGAGAATCTGATCGTCGTGCGTCTCCACACGAACGTCGCCAGCGGTGGCGGCGCTGACCGCCATGCGCCTCCACAAGAACGTAGCCAGAGGTGGTGGCGCGGCTAGAGGACGACAGTCTACGAGAGGGTACTGTGGGAGCGAGAGGATCGCCGAACCACAGCGCCAACGTATCGGCGCGGCGGGGAGGGCGGCTTTGGCGGAGCGAATGGAGTGGAGGGGGTTTGGGGAATATTATTGGCTAGTTGGCCAGAGGGCGGTTGAATCGGATTTGGGGGGAATTTTTGGGTGTGTGGGGGGGGGGGAGGATTTTCGCGTGGTGGGCGGGGGGAGTTTGGCGCATGGTCGGTTTTTCTGAGTGCAGTCCCACGTGTCAGTGAAGAGGCAAGCTGAAGCGCGTTCCGTTTGCGTGAGCCGTGTGCAGGACCGAACGTGTGTGGGGTGCAACGCGACCGCTACAGGAGTGCTGTGAGTGTACCACATTTTTTTCCTTTTAAACTAGGTGCTTCGCCCCCTAAAAAAATATGTTGCTTCGCGCGATCCATCGATACTACTACTAGTAATCCGGTAATCCCGACTAAAACGGCGCGGCCGGGTGTTTTCCCGCGCGATATGCTAGGAGGTTGGCTTAGTTGGGTTTTTAGGACGAGTAATGCTACACCTACGTAATCCCAGTTACGTAATTAACGTAATGTGAAACGTTTGAGCTGTTGATTGTAGATTGGGGGAGGGAGGGGTCCACCACCAAGAAAATCAGGGGAGGAGAGAGAGAGGCAATTTACGTTAACCCTTTCGTAGGTTCTCGTAGATGTAGAAAGATGTGTTCGATCCTGCAATATAGGCCGTCTGATCTATATCTAACGGATAGGAAGGAAACTATGACAATTTACCCGCACTCCTCTCCACATTTGCAGATAAGGCTTTCCCTCGTTCATCCTTTTCTCCCACAAGATCTTGATCTTCCGTGCAATGCACGGGCATCTTGCTAGTACTCCTACAATATTTATATTATTGTGAATGTTCATATACACCGGCCGAGATTAATGCAAACTTGGAAGATTTTCATTACATTTCGAACTTTTATAGGACAAAAATAAAATAAAAGAAACCCGACCCTAAACCTATTCTACGGTGGTGACCGACGTCCTCCATCTGTGATCTCCATGTACGGGGGCGGGGTTTAAGACCCGTGAAGTGAAGGTGCGGTCTCCGGCGAGGAAAAGTAGAACACGGGAGACGGACCGGCTAGTTGGCACACCATGCCTTGCCTCCTCCCATGCCCTACTCATCCTCGGAGGAGTCCCCGACCTCGCGGTGCTGGACGTTGGACGGCGGCAAGTAGGACGCGTGGCTGACGGTGCTCCCGTCATCGGCCGCCAGCGTGGCCACCGCTTGTGCGGCGACTTGAGTGAGGGCGGCGACCTCGAGCTCCATCCCCGAAGACAAGCTCTCCCGCAGAGCGTTCGCGCTTGCGGTCATGGCGGATGTGGTTCTAGGTAGGAGGACGATGCGCTATGGTGTGGAGGTTAGCTGGGAGTTGCCGCTTTAAGTAGCGCATTCCGGTGAGGCCAAGTGTCCGGGTGCGTCATTAAGTCGCCGGAGTTGGTTCCGCGGGCACCGAGCCTCTTAACGACGACATACGAACAGACGGCATGAATGCGGGCAGCTGGCACCGGCTGGGAATGCACCGCGCGACGGCGCGACGGACGAGGGTTTTGGTGTGCGAGGGTAGTCAGCTGTGGTTGTGGCAACGTTGGAGATGCCCTTTGCTCACATGCGATCCCCGCATGTCATTGGAAAAGCAAGACGACCCGGCATGGTCTCAGGTCCAGAGGATGCAGTTGGCCACGCTACACCATTCCACGGACGCGTCGCGGCGCCCGTGCAACCTTGACGAGCCGGGTGTTGGGGTGTGTTTTGATTGTGGCCAAAGTGCACCTTGCCAAAATTTTGGTCATGACCAAAAGATTGTTCTTTGTTTAGATGGTTGCCATTTTTTGGCATGCCAATGAATTCTAGCCAACTCTAGTTCATTTTTCTTGCCAATGTCGGCCAAATCATGGGCAACCAATACCTCAACCAAAATTTTGGTCATGACCCAAAGATTGGTCTTTGTTTGGATGGTTGGCATTTCTTTGGCATGCCAATGAACTCTAGCCAACTCAAGTTCATTTTTCTTGCCAATGTCGGCCGAATCATGGACAACCAATACCTCAACCAAAATTTTGGCTACCCAATGCTTTGATGGGGCAACCTTGGGCACAAACCAAACATACCGTTGGTCGTGCCACAGCACTAACGCCACCCTCAGCAAACTAAAACCGACAGTGTCTAGCGACGATATGAGCGTGTCGCTCACCGCGGACGCCGTGTCCAGAGGTGGTGCTGGAGCTGTGCCCCGTTGTTGGCCCCAATGACCCACATGAACGGTTGTCAGTGGCGAGGAGGTCGTGGGCCAGCTCCTCCATTGGACTAGTCTGCGCTACGTCGTCTCGACGGGTGTGCCCCACATGTCTGTTTCCCTGTTTTCCTGGCCATATTCGAGCGTCAGTGCTCCACATTGCGCATTAGGCCTTTCACTATGTAGGCCAAGCGAGACAACTTATTGTTTATTTGAGCCGTTCAAGTATAATCATGTGGCGTTTTCTTATTTCTCATTCCTCTCCAACCCTCTTCTCCATCGATCATGTCGCCCTCCAGTTGAGTCCATCCTCCCGCATGCCTCATTTGAACATTCCGTCGAGTATCATTCGCATGTACCCACCCTAGTCCTCTTTCAATGGATCTCCGGACCCCAAGATGAAATCGAGAGGGAACCAGTGGGAGCACGTGATACCTAAGGCTGATTCAAAATTTTGAACCGGTGATCATAGCATCCGCAAATCATATATAAAGGGTATTCAATGTTCGTTTCATTTTTGAACGTACAATATACTCCCTCCTATCCTTTCTAGTTTACATATAAGTTTCATGTGTAGTCAAAGTATATCTACTTTGATCAAAGAGGTATCAACATTCAACAACGCCCAATCAATATTGTTAGATTCGTACGTAATCCTAGATTTGTACTCGAGATGGTTTCCAATTTTACTATTGACACAATTAATAGTACATGAGATGTATAATGTGAAAATTATATCATTGGAAACTCCTTTAAAATACGAATTTGACCGTATGCTTTGTGTAAGTTGCATGTCATATATTATTACTCTAACATTTGGTCAAAGTTGGCCTCGAAAAACGCATTAGACCCTGTATGCCTTGTGTAAGTTGCATGTCATATATTATTACTCTAACATTTGTGTAAGTTGCATGTCATATATTATTACTCTAACATTTGGTCAAAGTAGTATAGTGGAAGTGGATCCTCTGACGTAGGTATCCCTGCCTTACCCTCCCTTTCGGTCACTTATTGGCGGACCCCATGCTTTCTAGGCCCCGCATGTCAGTTACTCAATGGGTTCGGCCATGTCAAGGGAACCTCATCCGTAGTATACTCCCTCTGTTTTTATTTAATCCGCATAAAACGGAGGGAGTGGTGGTATAATAAATGACGCGAGCGGGGGAGGGGGAGGGACGTCGGTTTGCTCTCAACTGCGGTCCCACAAGCGAGCGAAAATGCAAGATGAAGCGCGTTCCATTCGGTGAGCAACGTGGAGGGTCCAGCGTGCCAGGCTGCAATGCGAACGCGACTAGAGCGATGTACAGTCAAAACCGATTGACCGGTCGTCACCGGAACCACTATTTACACCAGAACCTTCGCTGCTTGGCCTACGCCAGCCACTGCCCTAAAACCACACCAAATCTCCAGCCCATTCCCCCACCTTTCGATCCCCTAGCCCGCATCAAGCGTACCCTAGTTCGCCGGAAAGCCATGGTGCGCCGCAAGATCACTTACTACAATATGCCGACGCCGGAGCGCCACGCAGAAGTCATGGCGGCGGTCGGCGCCACAGACCTCCGTTCCCAAGCTCGCTTTGCGGCGGGCCAATCCCCGAGTTCTCTGGAGCCAAGCTACGAGGAGGAGGAAGCTGATCCAATGTTCATGGCGGAGGTCGCGGCGCAGAAGGCCCCCGATGGGTATGAGACGATGGACGTCGACTTCGTGCCGGCGTTCGAGTCCCCCATGGTGCAGGCGGACCAGCGGTTCAACATGGCGATACTAAAGGAGGATCGGGAGGCGGAGGCTCAACTCGACACGGAGCGCGCGCTTGCCTCTGCCATCGAGGCTCTCCTGCAGGCGGAACTGGATGTCGTGGATGTGAACTGGGCGGCGGAGGCTCAACTTGAGGCGGAGCGCGCGGATGCCGCTGCCATCGAGGCCCTTATGTAGGCGGAACCGGACGTCCTGGACTTGAACCGGGCGGAAGAGGCTCGACTCGATGCAGAGCGCATGGATGCCGCTCTCATTGACGCCCTCCTGCAGGCGGAACCGGACGTCCTGGACTTGAACCGGGCGGTGGAGGCTCGACTCGACGCGGAGCGCGCGGATGCTGCTGCCATCGAGGCCCTCCTGCAGGTGGAACCGGACGTCCTCGACTTGAACCGGGATGTGCTCTTATCGGTGCAGAGCGCCCGCACGCTCCTCTTGAACGAGTAGCTGGAGGCCGAGGACAACCACGGTGCGGAGACACACGTTGGCAGCGCCGGCTGGTTCGCGCCGACAGCCAAAGACGACGAGGTCATCTCTTTCCGCGAGCAGTGATAGTTTTTCTTTATGTTGCTGTTTTTATGGATCTTTTGCTATGTAAAAACATATATTTGTTATGCAAGTTTCCTGACTTGGGTCAGTCTACCATTTCAGGCGGTTGGATGAATATCCTACGTCTCCTAACCCTTCTTTCCTTCTTCCTCACCTCTTCTTCTTCCCCAACAGACCACCGCACGGGCCGTACGGATACTCCCCAACATGCGGTCGGATAAATGTACTCTATGAATGAAAATTATGTTTCATCGATAGGATGGCTGAGTTTGGTGTGTTCACATGCGACAACACGTGTCAGTGAGGGTGCGTTCCCTTGGTTGGGTTTGCGGCATGCAGGGGCGACCGTGTGAGGCTGCGGTGCGACTGCGGCGTGCAGGAGCGACCATGTGAGGGTGCAGTACGACCGCGATAGCCGTGCGCAAGTGTACCTCCTTCTCATTTTGAAAACTTTAGGCAAGCTTGGAAAAAATGTGTGGCGAAGTTTGGCAATGCAAGGCCTAGACCCAAACAGGATAAGTACGTACGTACAGGTGTACTAGTGTTAAAAAAGAAAGGTTGGGTTTTCCTTCGCGGAATTTAATCGATACAAATCCTCGTTTCACGTGTCAATTAATGCGTATTTTTCTCCAAAGAGCTAACCATCTCACTCCTCATTGCTTGATTAATGTAGCGCCATGCAAACCAACCTTCTCACTTCCGCATGCATGCAGGGGATATTAATGTCGTTGGTTGCTAACCCCATCAATTTTGCCTCGATTAGTGTTAGTGGCCCTTTGCAAATTGTAATTTTGATATTACTGGCCTTGTGTACAAAAAAATGGAGGTAGTAACTATATTTGACTTCCTTGCCCACTACGGTGACGTCGACGCTATTTTTTTGGGTGGTTTGGCGAAGTGCGTTCTACGGAGAACACCATTGAGGGAGACCACGGTAAGTCGTTCGCAAGTGCCGCATGCAAGCCAAGACAACCGCCTTATTTGCATCCAGGAAGTCCTTTACTAGTACTACTATAACTAATGCGGTGAGATGGCTTCTCGAAGAAGACGATGGAGAAGCAGAGTCAGCGAAGAGTGAAATGATGGTTGCTTCGTCCGTGATTTTGTGATTTGACGCCTCACTTCTTTGTGATTTGTGATAGAAGGGACAGGGGAGTAGACTCTGTGCTCTATATTGTACTACATGCGTCCAAGCATGGGAGACAGAGGAGAGACGTTGCATTTTTCTATTCCTTCAATCAATCAATCAGGGAGCTTCGATTCCATCTTTTTGGCTTTGGCAACACCGTCCACAATGGTTCCCACGATGCCAAAAGCTATTTTCACATTTGGTTACACATTGTGGATGCCCTTAACCATACCACTTGGTTTTTCTCCTGTGTGCTATCTATACAAATCTCAATTATATTGATCTAAAAAATTATAGAATCGAGATTAGTAAAAAGGAGGTGATTTTGCTGCGCGGATGGTGGGGGAGGTTTCTTATTTGAGCAATGCTACATCCACGTAATGGTTTACGTAAAGTTACGAACTGATGTGATGTGGGACTATTTGATTGGATTAAAGGAGAGGATTAGGCCCACCCCGCCTGAAAATCAGGGGGGCATATATAGATTAGATGGAAAGTATATGTAGCAGCTACGTAGCCCTTTGTAAGTCTAGGATTAGGCTTCTTATTTTCAAAGAACGTTGTCCTGGCGGTTTGCTAACATGAGGTCCCACGTGTCAGTGCTTTACCAAGCCGATCGGTGTCCCACATGAGGCAGAACAACGGCAGAAGCAACACGTGGTTAAGTTGAAGAAGATGAGGGAGAAGCGGATTCAGCAACTAGTGAAATGATGGTTGCTTCGTCCCTCCAACTTAACTGCAGGAAATGTGCAGCTTTGTGATTTGACGCCTCATTGCTCATTACTACGCCGGTGCCATGACTGGGGTGCTTCACCCCGGCTGCTCTGGACTGTATTCCGGTATGGCACAGGGACCCGGTAGCTTGATGTCCCACATGTCGGTGAAACGGACTAGAAGATTTATGAAAGCGAGTGCTCCACTCTTACGACGGAGGAGTAGACGACACGACGGCCCAGTGAACTGTCACTTGTACTGTATAGTACTATAGTTTTACTGTTTCGCACGATCCATCGATATAAACCCGATTAAACAGGAAAGGGCAGGATTTGTCCCGCGCGGTAGATGATACTGGCCATACATTTCAAAGGCAATTTTAATGTATGCAAACTGAATAATTATAAGTAACAATATGATATCTAGTAAAACTAAAAACACATATGATTTATTGTGTTAGAGTGTAGTAGTAGTGCTGTATTGCATAGTTGTTAGATGTAACATGTGAGAACGTGTAGAGACGTAGTTTTGGAGGGCCTACAGAGAGAAAAGCGTAATATGGTCACCGAACTTCAGAATAAGCTGATTACGGTCACTATATACGTTTTGCGGTGATTATACGGTCACTTTCTCACAGCTCAGCATCGGATTGCACTTTGTTGACCAGCCAAATAGTCTACATGGCGCCATGTTGACTAGTTAAATTGACCACGTTCGTTGTGGGTCCCACCTATCAGTTCGCATAGGCAAAAGGTCAAATAAACACAAATTTACGCAGGCGCGACAAGGCTCCAACCTGTGCGCGGGAATCACCTGGTTGTGTATGTGTCTGTCAGGGCCTGATGTGTGCGCATGCATGTGTAGGTTGAGCACTTGAGCGTGAGACTGTGTGTTGGTCGTGTGGTGTACTGGTGTGTGCATGCATGTGTGCATGTGTGCGTGTGAGTGTTGTGTGCGTGCGTGCGTGGCTGTGCGTGTACGTGTGAGTGTTGCGTGCGTGCGTGGGTGCATGTGTTTATGTGAGTGTTGCGTGGATGCAGTTTGTGTTCATGCGTGTGTGTGTGTATAATCACCACACCAGCTCCTGTGTGTTAAAACAGACGGCTCAGCATACCAGTACAAGGCCACCTTGCCCGCTATGCCCGCAGTCATGACTTCGAACCACCGTCCAAATATTTTTTTATCGTTTGTTTTCATTCTTACTAGCAAGATGCCCATGCGTTGCATGTAACATCAAGATGCATTTGTATGACTTGTTTATCTTGTGAGAGAAAATGATGAACGAGGGAAGGCCTTATTTGCAAATGTGGAGAGGTGTGTGGGTACCTTTTTGCAAAATTGCCATAGTTTCTTTCCTATCCATCAGATATAAATCGGACGGCCTATATTGTAGGATGGAAGGCACACCATCATCACCAACTCTGTGTTTATAAGAGTGTATTTTATGTATTTTATAAGAGTGTACATGTAGAGTAGATACAAGTCGACAGGTGGGCATGATGGTAGTGAGATAATGTGATGCAACACTAGAGGTGCCACGTGGAGCGTTTAACTGGTCAACTAGTCATGTCATGAGCAAATACAGAGTTGTCGGTGAGCCCGTGACTGCATAATAACCACTAAACGTAAATGGTGACCATAATGAGTGGATTCTGAAGTCCAATGTAAGTATCGTGCTTTCGCTTCAAATACAATGATCGTCATTGAATATATCGCGAGAGAAAGATGAAACATGCGTGAATTTTCTGGGGGCTTACTTTTAGAGGACCTGGAGATAGTTTTGTGTGCATACGTGAAAGGGGCGTACAGGGGGTATGCGATGGAGAGAGAGATGCTCTTCGTTTCTCTTTATTATGACTAACTTTGTATATAGTATATAATATAAAAATTCACAGTGCGGAATAAATATCACTGTGGGCACCATGCAATACAAATTAGCGTTCGTACTCCTCCATATAACTTTGTAATGTTGTATATATGTAGAAACTCTAAAATAATTTGCCACACTTTATTGAAAAGGAATGTTGTATGCGAAATAAACGTGAAGAGAGGGCTTTTTAGATCAATGGGGTAAGTGATGTAACATGTGTCAATGTGTAGTTGATGCATTTGGCGGGGCCTAGAGAGGTATGTGTGTGCATTACATATTCAAGAGAGACATGGATAGAGGGGCTGACGGGGGGGGGGGGGGGGTGGGAGAGATAGCACGAGAAATGAGAGTGGTCTAGAGAGAGAGACGAATATGACATCACGACAAGAGATTCTATTCCCTTGAGTGTGTATATGCAAGGGGGGGGGAATAGAGGCACCATGAGAAATTTTCTGTGTGTGTGGTGTTTGTGTTGGTATGTGTGGGTGTGAGAAGATAATGAGACGTGGGGGCAGAGGGTGTGTCACCGCGTGAGGTCCGGTGGGTCGAGGTGAGGCCCTTCGTTCTGTTCCATCCTGCGCCACATTGGTCGGCCCGTGATGCATTTAGGAAGACCCATGGATGACTAGTCGTACAAGACAAAGATAGCAGAATTGTGAAGGACTCTGTGTCCACTGACAAAGCTGGCTAGGATTTGTAACCCTAGGTTCTCGGACTAAGGTGACCCCTTTATCACTAAAATCGGTCTCACCGAGTTTGTGTAATCGGTCTCACCGAGATTACGTTATGCCCAAACCCTAACCATATCGGTCCTACCGAGTTGCATGTCAGTCCCACCGAAAATCTCTAACGGTCACTAGGTTTACCTTTTCGGTCCGACTGAGTTTGTTGATTCGGTCCCACCGAGATTGGAAAACTGTGTGTAACGGTTGGATTTTGTGTGGAGGCTATATATATCCCTCCACCTCCTCTTCACTCGTGGAGAGAGCCATCAGAACACATACACAATTCCAACTCATATGTTCTGAGAGAGAACCACCTACTCATGGTAGGAATGGAATATCTTGGTCTCAACACATGAGTAGGAATGGAATATCTTGGTCTCAACACATGAGTAGGTGGTTCTCTCTTAGAACATATGAGTTGGAATTGTGTATGTGTTCTGATGGCTCTCTCCACGAGTGAAGAGGAGGTGGAGGGATATATATAGCCTCCACACAAAATCCAACCATTACACACAGTTTTCCAATCTCGGTGGGACCGAATCAACAAACTCGGTCGGACCGAAAAGGTAAACCTAGTGACCGTTAGAGATTTTCGGTGGGACTGACATGCAACTCGGTAGGACCGATATGGTTAGGGTTTGGGCATAACGTAATCTCGGTGAGACCGATTACACAAACTCGGTGAGACCGATTTTGGTAATTAGCTAACCAGAGAGTTGTTCAGGCAAACTCGGTGGGACCGATTTGCTCTTTCGGTGAGACCGAAAAGTTACAAAAAGGAAACACTGAATTTACATTGCAATCTCGGTGGGACCGATTCGCTCTTTCGGTGAGACCGAAAAGTTACGAAAGGGAAACAGAGAGTTTGCAATCCCATCTCGGTGAGACCGAGATCCCTATCGGTAGAACCGATTTGCTAGGGTTTGTCAGTGGCTTATGACAAGTGAAACTCGGTGGCGCCGGATAGAAAGAATCGGTAGGACCGAGTTTGTCTTTGGGTTTAGGTCATATGTGGATATGGGAAAGTAGTTGAGGGTTTTGGAGCATATCACTAAGCACATGAAGCAAGAGGCTCATTAAGCAACACCTCATCCCTCCTTGATAGTATTGGCTTTTCCTAAAGACTCAATGTGATCTTGGATCACTAAAATATAAAATGAAGAGTCTTGAGCTTTTGAGCTTGAGCCAATCCTTTGTCCTTAGCATTTTGAGGGTTCCACTTTCACATCCATGCCATGCCAATCATTGAGCTTTCCTGAAATAGTCATCTTGGAATAGCATTAGCTCAATGAGCTATATGTTGTTATGAATTACCAAAACCACCTAGGGATAGTTGCACTTTCAGTATTCATCCAATCTAACTTTAAGGGGCATCCTACAGAATGCTCTGCTATAATCATACTCGTCGATTAGGAAGAGAGGTGTGAGACAATGCGTGAGAGATAGGCGTAAAGATAATGTGCGTACATGAGACACGTAGGCAGGTCCATGTATATAGAAAGGGTCGATGAGGATTGTGCGTGTGTATGTTCGCGAGAGGAAGAGTGCTTGTGATAAAGGTTAGTGAAAATAGTTGTAAATGGTTACGAGAGGGAGGGAGGGTTATATCTAGAGCATGTGTGCGAGAAAGACACCTTGGGAGAGAGTGTGTGAGCATGTGTGAGAGACCACCGATGGAGAGTGAAACTACACGTAAAAGACTGCTCTACACATTGATTAAAGATATAAATTGTATCCAAATATTAGGATGGGGTCATGATATTTGCAATTCGCGTAAGGAGCGGTCATTGATCCATCAGACATCTAGATTCTATCGAATTTGAGCATGTCTATGTTGTTATTCGACACAATTGATCCACATAGTTAGTATTTTGAACACCAGACAATGCATCGCTTTAGCAATCGAATATAAACGTGAGTATAGTTCATGTTGTGTGTGTAAAGCACATTACACATACGAAAGTTACACAATGGACATTATAAATAGCTACTACCTATGAACTAGCATACATTTGAATTCAACTTAAGGTGGTTTAAAAAATCGAATTCAACATGAAGTCCATTCAATTATTTGAATTTGATATCATGGCATTTGTAAACCATACCTAAATTATGGGGGCACCAATCTTTTCTCTGATTTTGTACATAATAGCATATCTAGTCGTGTAGAAAATAGATTCAAATTTAGCTCCTAAATTCCAAAATAATCGTAGTTATAGGATTTTCAAGTGTCAAAATTTCAAAAAGAAGCGGATAATTTAATGAGGTTTTCAAACATACAAGGTCAAATATAACGTTGTATATTTAGGTCAATCCTCATAGTTTAAGAGTACTCTAAACGTGAATGCTTGTGTTTCAAAATTTCGAACGAAGCGCCAAAAGAGCCTCTACTCGCCCAAAACCGCGTGAGACCAATGTTTGGTAGTACAAGGAAATTACTTTTCTAATAACTCCGACCCGTGAAACCTACCGGCTCGACGTCCAAAGGTCTAAACCGGGGTAGGTTTGTAGCTTCATCTAGACGCCACGCAACCGCATCCGAAAAACATTCATACACAATGGCCGCCTAAGCACACATGCACGCGGCCAAAATCGCTCCCGTCCACTATTTGGGACACCTGGGATTACCATCCTACCCCCGACCCGCAGTAGGTCCAAAATTTAAGAGGGGGCAAAGTTTGTACTTTCCCCAAATTTCAAACAAGGGCGTCCCATTTCTGTTCAAAAAAGCCAAAAACAAGCGCGTCCCAGACCGAAACATGGTTCCCCCCACCCGTCCGATTCCCCATTTGTACTCTGTGGGCACCAAAACTACCTCTCCACCAGCCGCAAAACCCTGGCGTCCTCCGTCCGCCACCCCATCCCCCCCATCAACCACCGCCCTCCTCCATCACGCTAGAGCCGATACCCCGACGTCGTCGTCCACCGCAACCTCAACCGCAACGCCCTCCACGGCTAGTAGTTGAAGCCGAGGCCGAGCCGTCCGTACCCGAGCTAGTTCAACCACGTCGTCCTGTGCCTCACCGCTGCCGCTCCAACTTCGCCACCCTCCACCGCACCGGAGCTGTTCCTGCTACACCGTCCTTCGCCGCCTCGGATCTGCTTCCCCTCCGCCGACATACGGCCACGACTACACAGTCAGCAATTTGTCCAGGGGTTTGTCCAAGCCTGCACCCTCCAGAACATCGGTTTCCCCGATAAAAAGAAGAAAATCGGCATGACTTGTGGAGGTGACCACACCGGCAACCGAAAAAGGTACTCTTCTTCCCTTATTCGTGCAAATCTTACGTCTCTGCTTGCACGGTATTCATCCCACAGAAGACACTAGTTGACCGCTTCTTCTTGATACTAGATGTTCCTAGTAACTCGCGATGCACAAGGTTTCTCCTCATATACTATTTCACCTTAGCTAGAGGTCCGTCGCCCCCTTGAATTTCAATTTCTAGCCACTTGGTTCCCAATTAACTGAAGCATTCCCCGGTGTAACAGGCGCTAGTACGCCTATTACACCGGGGAAGCAGCGCCTTGGTGTTTATCTTAGGGGCGTGTGCGTCCTAGAGCTACTGGCGCCCGATCTGGAGGTCGGTCGGGATTAAAGGGATGGCCTGGGGGTGCTGCCAAGCACGGCGGTCGTGTGAGGTCGATGGGAGGGCGGGGCGACGGAGGCAGGGGTCTGGGCCGGTGGTCGCTGGCGGTTCGAGAAATATCATCAACAGTGACTGGCGGGACGTAGACGAAGGCCATCTGCCCGTTCCTTATAGATCGGATGGTTCATTAAAAAAATCGACAGACCTATTTATTTTCAGTCGACTATTATCTTAGATATGACCACATGTGGTGGTGTGCTGGAGGAGTACCTGCATTTCCTGTGCTCATATATTACAAAATCATACAGAGTAGAATCTAATTTTGTTTGCCATGCAATGTTGTAGAGCTATCATATGTCTCCTATCATTTATTTTTCAGCCACCTGCTATCTGCTACTTTTACAGTGCACTAGTTCTGCACACACTTCACCCTTACTCGCGCTGTTGTGTTTTTATGCAAGGGTATTTCAGACTCTGCTTCCATGAGAGAAGCCAAAAAGAAAAGAGAGAAGTCGCTCCAGTTTGGTGTGCGGCTAGGCAAGACAGGTTTCAACGCTTTAAAGGGTGCAGTGTTAGCAGATGGAGATGGGGAACGTAGCTCTGTAGTTGATGACCTCGCTCGCAATGAACCACCATCCCAGGTGCTTGCTTTAACTTCGCGGTGTCATATGTGGTTGCATGTTCCATATGGTGTCTAGCTTGTATTTGAAAGGCCGAAGTCAGTAAGATAAGGAAAGATATTTTTTTTCATGAACCACCATCCCGTGAGCACCAGAAGACAAATAGCTAGTCAGGGCACTGGTCGAGCCAGTGACAAGCCCTGCAAAGATAGGCATCACCTGGAAGCCAACTAAAAATCTGCGATGGTGGCGAAGCAGCCCGCCTCCCACCAGGCTCTCGGGTCCTAGATGATCATGCTCACCACTCCAGCCGGATGTCTAGCTTGTATTGCTTCCAATTTGGTTAAATTGCATCTGCTTAGCTTACACATTATACCTTTGAATATGACATGCCTTTCTGTTTTTGGTACATACTAGTAGATCTGTGTATTAACCATGTTCTTACATCAAACTAATGTTCTTGTGTATCCCTCATCAATCACTTATGACGAGGTAGGCAGGCAAGGGGACTACTCCTCATTTAAAGAATGTAGCGTTAGCCTCCCAACATGATTCTCAAGAAACAGAAATGCTAGATGAACATAGTGAACGTAGCTCTATAGTTGATTACAGCATTTCCCCTACACTAGCATCGCAGGTGCTTGCTCTAACTTGGCAGCGTGATATGTGGTTGCATGTTGCATATGGTGTCTAGATTGTAATTATTCCAATCTGGTTAAACTGCATGTGCTAGTCTGCTTAGCTTATACATTATACCTGTTAATGTGACATGCCTTCCTGTATTTAGTACATAGTACATCTGTCTATTAAGCATGTCCTTACATAAAACTATTGTCTTTTTGTATCCCGCATCAATCAACAAGACAAGACACCTTTAGTATATGCAGTGCGATATTAGTTGCATCTTCATATGATTTATAGCATGCGCTGCTTCTAATTTGTTGAAATTCCATTTATGATGGGACGCTTTTAACTTGGCAGAGTCATATTGGTTGCATCTTTCATGTGGTGTTTAGCTTGCATTGCTTCTTATTTACTACAATGGTTTCTGCTTAGTTTACACAAACAGTTGTGAACATGCCATGTCGTCCTATTTTTCATACATATTCCATCCTGGTATTATGTGTTTGCCTTACATCAAAGTAGTGATTGTCAGTATCATGCATGAATGAGTTCTGAAGAGAGAATTTTATTGTTTTTTCTTGTTGGTTTTACTTGACAATTCAAAATCAGTAAAGCGGAAGGAAGTTAGCAAGGCAGCGGATAAAGGTGCTCCTTCTGAATAGAATGCCTCTACAGTTTCTACTCCTCCACACCCCCAAGATTATTTACAAGACAACACATGCATAGACACTCAACAAAGCTGTGTTTATGATGAGCACGTCTCCCCTAGTGCAGCATCACCGGTGCTCCCTCTAACTTGGCACTGTTATATGGGTTGCATGTTATGTGTGATGTCTAGCTTGTATTGCTTCTAATTTTGTTGAATTCCATCTGCTTACTTTACACATTATACTTGAATAAGACACATGTTCCTGTTTCTAGAACATACAATATCTGTCTATCACACCATGTTCTTACATCAAATTACTACTGTTGTGTAACCTGCAACAATCACTTATCATAAGACATGTTTGACTTCGGAGTGTGATATAGGTTACATCTCACAATCTTTTCTAGCTTGTATTACTAATTTGTTGAAATGGCACTTATGACGAGACAGTTTTAACTTGGTAGAGTGATATTCGTTGCATCTTTCATATGGTGTCTAGCTTTCATTGCTTCTAATTTGTTGAAATGCCTTCTCCTTAGTTTACACATCATAAGCTGTGAATATGCAATGTCCCTAATGACGAGAGACCTATAACATGGTAGTGTGATGTTGTTTGCATCTTGCATATGATTTATTTCTTGTACTAGTTCACATTTGTTTAAACGCCATTTATGATGAGACACTGTTAACTTGGCAGAGCGATATTTGTAGCATCCTTCATATGGTGTCTACCTTCCATTGCATTGCTTCTAATTTGGTGAAATGTCTTCTTCTTAGTTTACACCACTACTAGGAAAAGGCCTACTAATGGCGCACCAGTTTTGCCTACTAATGGCGCACTACTGGTGCGCCATTAGTATACCAGATACTAATGGCGCACCAGTAGTGCGCCATTAGTATGCCTAGAGGTGCGCCATTACTATCTGACTTAGTAATGGCGCACGACATAGAAGTGCGCCATTAGTAATTAATTTTTTCAAAAAAAATTTAAAAAAAATTCAATTTTTTTTATTTTTTTCTTAATCTCGGGTCACTATGGCTTAATCTCGAGTCAATATGCTTAATCTCAGGTCAAATCGCACTCTGTGGTCAAACTTCCCGAAAGGTCACCCATCCTCACACTACTCCAGCCCAAGCACGCTTAATTTCATAGTTCTATCCAACCCCAGCACCACCTCACTTCACATGCACTTGTTGATATATCTATCATATCAATCCTATTAAACCTTGCTGATGTCTAGGACTTTGTTCATGTTCATGAGTATGATGAAATTTTGAAAAAATATTTCAAACTTCCCGATCATATTACATATCATATTTTGAAAAATAATTCAAATTTTTTTTGAAACCAAGTTTTTTTTTCTGTTACTAGTGGCGCACCTAGCATACGGTGCGCCACTAGTAAGTTTGAAGTTTTTTGAATTTTTTGCCTCCGGATCTTAAAAGCCCGTAACTTTTTTTGCCCCCGGTTAAATTCGGATGTAACTGTGGCGCACCTAGCATACGGTGCGCCACTAGTAAGTTTGAAATTTTTTGATTTTTTTTGCCTCCGGATCTTAAAAGCCTGTAACTTTTTTTGCCCCTGGTTAAATTCGGATGTAACTTTTTGAGTAGATGATTTTTCATATAAAAAACTTTTTAATCCGAGTTCGTATGCAAAAGTTATGCCCATTTTACAAATCTCACAGAGATTTTGCAAATAAAGTCAAAATTCATATTTGTAAATTTTCCCAACAACTAAACCACATATCACATAGGAAACTTATTTTATTTTATTTTTTGACATTTCCATCATTTTATTTTATTTTATTTTAAACTGAAAAGGCGGTCCATGGGGGGGGGGGGGGTGCATTCGGTACGTTTTGGGCCAAGCACCGTGGGAGTGGTGTGCCATTACTAGTTAAACTAGTAATGGCGCACCACACCCATGGTGCGCCATTACTAGTTTTTAAAAAACAATAAAACAAATTCTTTTAAAAAAAAACTTAGTAATGGCGCACCAGTTGACAGTGCGACATTACTAGTTTTAACTAGTAATGGCGCACTGTCCACTGGTGCGCCATTACTAGTTTTGAAAAAATAAATAAAAAAATTGGAATTTTTTTTGAAAATAATTTACTAGTGGCGCACCGTGGATGTGGTGCGCCATTACTAGTTTAACTAGTAATGGCGCACCACTCCCACGGTGCGCCATTACTAGTCTTGAAAAAAAATGAAAAAAAATGTTACTAATGGCGCACCGTGGATGTGGTGCGCCATTAGTATTTGGTCGCTAATGGCGCACCAACACATGGTGTGCCATTAGTATATACTAATGGCGCACCACATGTCTGGTGCCATTAGTGTCATTTCCATATATAGCCCTTTTCCTAGTAGTGCACATCATAGTTCTGGTTATCTCTTTCGTCCTGTTTTTCTTACATATTACATCCTCCTATCATGTGGTTGTCTAACATCAAAGTTCAGTTCGTCATCATCACGCATCAAATTTGTTCTGAAGAACTAAATTGTTATTCATGTTTCTTGTCGGCTTGACTTAACATGGCACAGAGAAAGAGGAAGAAACACAGAATGGCAGGGAATGAGAAGCGGATGAATCCTGCAGATTCTGCTGGTACTGATGGTGCAATAGAAGGTCAAAGTCCAGCAGAAAATTCTACAAACATGGCATCCCATGCTACATGAGTTGCAAAAAAAGACAAACAGAAACAAATAGCTGCCACCAAACAACTAGAGACAGCCCTAGTTCTTGCAACACCTACCACAATACTACCAGCTGCATGACGTACTCGTGCGTCAACTGAGCTAGCAGCACGTTCCCAAGCTCCCTTGCCACCTTACACTACTTCCCAAGCACTCTTCACACAAGACGAGTTGGCAATATCAGATGAACCTTGTGAGCTTCAACAGCAAGAAGGTAGTTGCTGGAGTCAAGTTACAGTTGCATGCTTCTTTATATGTAGTCTCACAGTTTGATGTACACTAACACTTCCTATGTTTGTTGTTGGACTAGCACCTAGGCGCAAGAGGAAACAAACATCAGGGATAATGCTCGATAGGTTAACTAAATCTAGAGGAGGAAGAATGGAGATCCGTTTTGAGACAGGTTTAAAAAGGCCACGTGATGCTACAGAGTCAGCCAAGTTAGTATCAGAGGCAGCGGTTGCTGTTAGGTGTCATGTACGTATCCTCCCAACATGGATTCAGTACAGGAATGACAAAGACGAAACCTAGTTCAACATCTTCCTCGACCATTTATCGATAAGTATGGTTATGTATGGAAACTAGTAATATCGTCTTGCTCTGTCCAATACTTTCTAGGTTGCTGATAATGAGACTCCCATAATTTTCAACAGATGAGGTTCAAGTTGGATAGCCAAGATGATGCAACCAGACAAGCTTGCACCCATGTTTTCAAGTCTGCTCTGCGACAATATCGGTGTAACTTGAGGAAAACTCACTTTGAAGGCAAGGCTAACAGTGAACTTTCCCAAACATCTCCAGTTGAAAATATATCTGATGAAGACTAGCGAGGCCTCGTTAAACACTGGTCCAATCCGAAGTATCAGGTACACTATATATATGTCATCAGATCACATGTTGAAGTCCTATTTACGCATGTGCCACACAAATCTATCTTCTTGTAGGTGAACTGTTCAAAGAACAAGGCCAACCATACGAAAGTGAAATTCCAACAGACGATAGGATCTCGTAGCTATATTGCACACTGCGAGGCTCTTGTAATTAGCTGCTACTTCACTCTTTTCACGGTATCATATTATCAGATCTATATTGACTTGTTCCAAATGCAGAGGAAAGCCCGCAAGGACCAAAAAGTACCTGAACCAAATGCTGTGGAAATCTTCAAGGACTGTCACACCAGCAAGAAATAGGGCATGACTACACCAGTCAAAGCCGCTGTTGTAAGTCCTTAATCCTCATGCCTTTTAACTACTACTTACTCTGACTTGTGCCTTGAACTGCATGGTTTGCAGCCAATGTCTATTACTCTTTTCAATTTTATACACAATTGTCTTAGCGTATCATTGCACCTTACAAGGTTTAAAAGAGAGGAGTGATGTTCCTTTGATCTTGACCCGTAATCTAGTTCCGTGCTGGACTTGCCCACACAACGTTACAATTGCCTATTTGTCTGTTCTCAGTTGTTTTGTGATATGAATGATGTCATACTATGCTTACTATATTATAAACTTCGTCTCTTTATCCTTAGCCCTCAATACAATGTGAAGAAATAGACAATGCATTAGCGATGGTACATGGTCATATGTTTGGAACCTGGTTTTATTATGTACTTTGCAATAAAATACAACTAAAATTTTACATGGGTTCACCAGAATAAGTTCTGTATTTAGACCAAAGCTATTTTGTTTGGTTTTGATGCCTCCTTAATATCTTCTGTTCTGGTACTACTAATGTAAAATCTTAACTTTTCAGCGAGCTATGGAAAAAAATGGTGGAACCGCCACCTTCTGAAGGTGGCGAGGCAACTATTACCGCAATGTCAGCTCTTGCTGCAGCGGGTCAGTACCTGTCCACTAACAGTGCCAAAAGCATGTTCCTACGTAATACTGGGTTGGTTGTTAAGGCAATATCATCCAAAGTGCCTCATGATCAAGATATGAAATCTCAAAGCAATGTTGTATCTGCGCTCCAGACACAAGTCAATTCTCTAACAGAGACCCATTGTGAAACAAGGAGAAACATTGCTCAATGTCACCAAGATATGCATGGTTTTGAAACCAGACTATCATACATTTCCTATGTTGTTCAGGAGCCTAGGGGAAATGAAGGCGAGGGTTATGGTGCTCCATCGGACAATACAACATGAAAACGTAATAGTCAGGTCAAATGAATTGAGCTTCTGAACTTCTAGTGGTGCATTTATCTGCTAGACTGTTAGGTTTTATGCCAACCTTACTTTTGTCACATAGTTGTAATTTGTTTTGGTGCGATACAAAATTTATTCTTAACGTGCAGCCATCGCCTGAAGAAAACAGCAAGCCATTTTTGTATAGTGTAGGGTGTTCCCTATATTTGCACTGGTGGCGATCTTTGATGCTGAGTGGATGTAATCTGTGCAATCGCCTTAATAGCCTAGCATTAGTTTCGGCCTTATTTATTTCCTAGTCTTCTTTTTCCCTGGTTTGCTAGTGGCCGCAACTAGCATGGGCCATATACGGGTTGTAGGATTCATGGGTCTCCTACGAGCCGTCGATAAATGGGCCTGTAATCGGCGGGCCTCGGGTCGTCGGATAAATGGGTCTACATGGGCCATAATCGGGCGTAATTGGTATCGGCCCAGCACGGTAACATGCCGTTAACAGGCCGTAGGACAGCAAAGGCTTAATTCTGTCACAGGCATAACGGGTCGTTAATGGGCCAGAATATAGGACGATCTGGAAACGGCGCAACGGGTTAACGGGCGAGAAACGAGCCGACTCTTGTCATGGGCCGAATTTGGCCCATTAGGGTAGCAGGCCAGTAACGGGCCGACTCTTGCCATGGGCCGAATTTGGCCCATTAGTGGAACAGGCCAGTAACGGGCTGACTCTTGCCATGGGCCGAATTTGGCCCATCAGGGGAACAGGCCAGTAATGGGCCGGAAGTAATCGAGGGCCGAAAAGGAGCCTAAGAACGTATGGGCCGTCAATAGGCCGAAAGCTAACACGGGCTGGAAATGGCCCATGTAAATCATGGGCCATTAACGGGTATAAAGAAAATTACTGTTCATTATGGGCTAGAGTCACAGTGGGCCTTTACCTGGGCCGGCCTATTATGGCACACGAAAATCTTGTGGGCCTTTACCTGGGCCGGCCCATTATGGCCCGAGAAATCTTGTGGGCCTTCAGCTGGGCCAGCCCATTATGGTTCGCAAAATCTCGTGGGCCTTTAGCTGGGCCGGCCCATTATGGCCCGCAAAATCTTGTGGGCCTTTAGTTGGGCCGGCCCATTTAAACTTGTTGGGCCGTGCCACGTGTCGACGTATCATAGGCTCCTTCTGTCCAGTGAGTGGATGACATTTGTCCCGACGATGAGCCGGCACGTGTTTCCTCTAGCCAATGATGATTTTACACGTGGAAAATCCCCATTGGTCGGGGCTGTTAACGGGTTATCGGATCCAAAACCCGACCCGATAGCTTAACGGCGTTCCGTTACGGTGGATGCCACGTGTCAGTCACCCTTGACGAAAGCACTTCTGTGACGCGCGATTTATTGTCATGGAAGTGGACACTTCCGTGATGATAATTTTGGTAATGTCATGGAACACTTCTACGACAGCACAGATATGACTATCTTGATTCTGTCATAAATTTGTCATGGATGTACATGCATGACAAAAAAAGCGACCTACTGTGACAAACACGTATCATCACGGAAGTGTATTTTTTTGTAGTGATATTCTATGAAGATCTATATCGGTCAAACCGCAATGATAACATACGTCATTCCCTTTGTCATCGGTGTGTTACTTTCCCAAGATTTGATCGTCGGTATCTTCATACCTAGTTCAATCTCATTACCGGCAAGTCTCTTTACACGTTTGGTAATGCATCATCCCGTAACTAACTCATTATTCACATTGCTTGCAAGGTTTATCATGATGTGCATTACCGAGAGGGCCCAGAGATACATCTCCGATACTCGGAGTGACAAATCCTAATATCGATCTATGCCAACCCAACAAACACCTTCGGAGATACCTGAGATCATATTTATAATCCCCCAGTTACGTTGTAATGTTTGATAGCACACAAGGTATTCCTCTGGTATTCGGGAGTTGCATAATCTCATAGTCAAAGGAATATGTATAAGTCATGAAGAAGGCAATAGCAATAAAACTTAATGATCATAATGCTAAGCTAACGGATGGGTCATGTCCATCACATCATTCTCTAATGATGTGATCCCGTTCATCAAATGACAACACATGTCTATGTTTAGGAAACTTAACCATCTTTGATTAACGAGCTAGTCTAGTAGAGGCATACTAGGGACACTCTGTTTTTTCTATGTATTCACACATGTACTAAGTTTCCAGTTAATACAATTCTAGCATTAATAATAAACATTTATCATGATATAAGTAAATATAAATAACAACTTTATTATTGCCTCTAGGGCATATTTCCTTCAGTATTTCCTTGATACAGAATTCCAAGAAATTACAAGGATTTGAGTACAAGACCTTATAGGTCCATTGAGTACAAGAATGATTTCCAGTGGCAGATGATGGAAGCAACTCGTGGATCTCCAACGCTGATGGAGCCCCATTCCCACGGGAACAACTGACCTGGATAACTCCTATCTCGCATGGCTGCTATCTTTGAATCCTAGGTTGCGGGGTGTCTTCGTAGTGCTCCTCTCTGATTCATGATCTGGCCAAGACAATAGCCAAGGACAAGGCAGTGAGTATGTTTGAATGTACTCGCAAACATGATGAACAGAAGATATACCGAATGCATATGTTCATGATGAACTAAATTATAGGCATGAGCTGACTGAAAATTAAAGCATGTCAAAAATATTCGTATAGTGTAGAAGGACGAATAAGTCATGTTAGTAGTAAATCCAGGAAATGAAATGGAACATCGGGCTTGGACTGCCCGAAGGATTGCAAGAAAAATGCCAAGCGGACGTCTAAAAGCGACACCTCGAGAGGTCTTGAAAACACATGTCACAGTCAGGTGTCTGAAGCGATGCCTCATTAAGGGCTTATATGTGAACAACAAACTGAGTATCCAGGTGGACTAGCCATCACAAGTGATACCAAAAAATGTAAATGAAAATGAGTATCCCGAGTAGCCTAGACATCCAAGAGATACTCATAATTGCACATAAGAGGAAAGGGTTAGTCCACAACAATATTCATATCAACAATAATATTCATAGTGGCACCAGTAGTGACAATAATTATCCTGCAGAACGAACCATGATCAATTTAATTATTTCCTTCAGAGACTGACACTAAGACCGACACTTGACCAACCCAAACTGTCTTCCTTAACCATGGACAAGGCTATTCAAATAGATATAACTCTGCAGAGGGTGTACTCTTTACCCACGTGTATACGATTTCTTTAGCCAACACCGAGACGCTGACTAATTCCCATTACTATGTTTGAGTTGAAAACACACCTGACTAGCACACACCAGATTAACTTTCCGGATGCCAGCAATCAACCAAAGCATCGGTCAAGAGAAACTCTAAGGCGGGGATACCATCATCTCGAATAGCATGGGATCACTATTAACACGCGCGGATTACAAGGGGTGCCCCCTCTCGGCCTAGCCGGATACACCCATGCCCCCTGGCTCGATGACTGCCATTGCACTAAAAACCCTCATCGCGACCTCTCTGTATGGTGTGTGCAGGGAAAGTGGTTAAGAACTTACTGAATCGTACCCTGCCCGTGGCAGGGACAAGTGGTAGCACGAAACTAGTATGGGGGTTACTGGAACAAGACTCGATCTATGGTCAACTCAGGAGGTTTATAATTCCCAGCAATGATTAGCACAACATATTTCCTTAGTGGTACCCAACAGGGTCCCCACCTAGCATGTCTAGACATGCCCTCACTGTTCATTCTCCTCACAACGAGATTTCAGTCTCACGGTCGCTTTCCTCGTGACCGATTCTTTCCTGCAGATTAACCTGGACCATCACAGGCATATATGGCACTTGAAAATAAGACTACTAACATATACCTCATGTTTAAATGAAGAGAAAATACCATCAGGGGGGTCATGCATGTATGACTAGCAATATGAAAATTCTATATGAATTCAAAACATATTCATAATTCAAGTATGCTCGCAAATAAACAACTGTGAATTCACCATATCATGTGTTCAAGATGCTTGCCTTGAGCATGCAGAAAGATTGGGTGCACTCCAAATGTTTGAAAAAGTAATCTTCCCTTCATTTCCTATTTTTGAAATAATGACATTACCAAACAATTCCACAACAGTACATAAAAGTTTTTGGAAATTTTTGAAATAAATACTAAAATAAACTAGATGAAATTTTATAAATAATAGAAAAGGAATCAAGTCATTTGGAGTTGTGGTTTAAAAACTAGTGCCAGTCAAAGTTAGGGTCAACTCTGGATTTAAACCAAAACAAAAAAACAAAAGAGTTCATTTAGAAATATGCTTTCAAAATAGGAAGACATACTTCAATGATTACGCGCCCCAGGATTACGCTTTCCGGAGGAGGGGACGTACTTTGAGGAATATGCCTCCACTTAAAATGAGCTGGCGCAGTGATAACCCACAAGTATAGGGGGTCGCAACAGTTTTCGAGGGTAGAGTATTCAACCCAAATATATTGATTCGACACAAGGGGAGCCAAAGAATATTCTCAAGTATTAGCAGCTAAGTTGTCAATTCAACCACACCTGGAAACTTAATATCTAAAGCAAGGTATTTAGTAGCAAAGTAATATGATAGTAGTGGTAACGGTGCCAAAAGGTAATGGTAGCAAAAGTAATTTTTTTTGGGTTTTGTAGTGATTGTAATAGTAGCAGCGGAAAAGTAAATAAGCGAAGAACAATATATGGAAAAGCTCATAGGCATTGGATCGGTGATGGAGAATTATGCCGCATGCGATCGATCATGTAACAGTCATAACATAGGGTGACGAAGAACTAGCTCCAGTTCATCAATGTAATGTAGGCATGTATTCTGAATATAGTCATACGTGCTTATGGAAAAGAACTTGCATGACATCTTTCGCCCTACCCTCCCGTGGTAGCGGGGTCCTATTGGAAACTAAGGGATATTAATGCCTCCTTTTAATAGAGTACCGGGCCAAAGCATTAACACATAGTGAATACATGAACTCCTCAAACTACGGTCATCACCGGTAAGTATCCCGATTATTGTCACTTCGGGGTTAACAACACATAATAGGTGACTATAGACTTGCAAGATAGGATCAAGAACTCCCATATATTGATGAAAACATAATAAGTTCAGATCTAAAATCATGGCACTCGGGCCCTAGTGACAAGCGTTAAGCATAGCAAAGTCATAGCAACATCAATCTCAGAACATAGTGGATACTAGGGATCAAACCCTAACAAAACTAACTCGATTACATGATAAATCTCATCCAACCCATCACCGTCTAGCAAGCCTATGATGGAATTACTCACGCACGGCGGTGAACATCATGGAATTGGTGATGGAGAAAGGTTGATGATGACGATGGCGGTAGATTCCCCTCTCCGGAGCCCCGACCGGACTCCAGATCAGCCCTCCCGAAAGAGTTTAGGGCTTGGCGGCGGCTCCGTATCGTAAAACATGATGAATCCTTCTCTCTAATTTTTTTCTCCTCGAACACGAATATATGGAGTTGGAGTTGAGGTCGGTGGAGCGTTAGGGGGCCCACGAGGCAGGGGCGCGCCCAGGGGGTAGGGTGCCCCCCACCCTCATGGACAAGGCGTGGGCCCCCTGACGTGGATCTTTCTTCCACTACTTTTTATATATTCCAAAAATAATCTCCGTTGATTTTCAGGTCATTCCGAGAACTTTTATTTCTGCACAAAAATAACACCGTGGCAATTCTGCTGAAAACAACATCAATCTGGGTTAGTTCCATTCAAATCATGCAAGTTAGAGTCCAAAACATGGTGGACTCATATGGAACAACTTTGGCGTTTATGGAATTGGATGCACAAGCAGTATTCCCGCTTAGTACAAGTGAAGGCTAGAAAAAGACTGGGAAGCGACCAGCTAGAGAGCGACAGCAGTCATGAACATGCATTAAAATTAATCAACACCGAATCCAAGCATGAGTAGGATATAATGCACCATGAACATAAATATCGTAGAGGCTATATTGATTTTGTTTCAACTACATGCCTGAACATATGTGCCAAGTCAAGCCACTCGAATCGTTCAAAATAGGATACCACCCTATCATACCACATCACAACCATTTTAATAGCATGTTGGCATGCAAGGTGAACCATTATAAGCTCCTAGCTAATTAAGCATGGCATAAGCAACTACAATCTCTAATTGTCATTGCAAACATGTTTCTTTCATAATAGGCTGAATCAGGAATGATGAACTAATCATATTTACAAAAACAAGAGAGGTCGAGTTCATACTATCTTTTCTCATCTCAATAAGTTCATCATATAACCATCATTATTGCCTTTCACTTGCACGACCGAACGATGTGGATAATAATAATAGTGCACATGCATTGGACTAAGCTGGAATATGCAAGCATTCAATTCAAGAGAGAAGACAAGGTAATATGGGCTCTTTGTTAGATCAACAATAATGCATATAAGAGCCACTCAACATTTTCATTATGGTCTTCTCCTCTCGAACCCCAAAGAAAAGAAACAAAACTATTTACATGGGAAAGCTCCCAACAAGCAAAAGAAGAACAAGAAATCTTATTGGGTTTTCTTTTAATTATTACTACTACAACATGAAAAGTAAACTAACTAAAAGCTACAACTATTTTTTTTGCTTTTCTTAAGGTTTTTCAAACACACAAGAAGAAATCATAAAAAGGGAAATAAACTAGCATGGATATTACAATGAAAAAGTATGAGCACCGATAACTAGCATGAGTGTGTGAACATGAATGTAATGTCGGTGAGAAATACATACTCCCCCAAGCTTAGGCTTTTGGAGTAAGTTGGTCTATGGCCATGGCTGGCCTGGTGGATATCGAAAGTTGTAACTGGGGTCGTACTAAGATGCAGTGGCAACTGATGAGCGCATCTTAGAGGCGAGCTGCCTCCGCCCAACTCTCGTACTCGATCGCCTTCTCCCTGGTTATAAAATATCTCCCCTTTGCCTAAAAGTCAAAGAAAGTAGGAGTAGGGAGAGCGATGTGATAGGTGCGTCGTCTGTCAAACATTAGTTGGTACTGGAGGAACTGATCGTTCCTCTCAACAAACTGATGATGAACCATAGCATCATAATCTAGATAAGAAGGAGGCAACTCAATATCATATCCACATATGGGTATCTCAAGAAAATTAGCTAAATGGATTGCATAAATTCCACCAAAGAAATCTCCATTAATCCTATTATTATGCAACCTACGTGCAACAATGGCCCGCAAGTTATATTGTCTATCTCCTAATACAGCACTCTTGAGAACACTAAGATCAGGGACACACATGTGACATGCTTCATGCTTACCATTTATGCACCTACCTATGAAGAGAGCAAACTAATGTATAGTAAGAAAACGAATGATCCCTATGGTAGCTTGCGTGATTTCCCTAGATTCCCCCACAGTTATACTAGCAAGAAAGTCTCTATATTCAGATTGCGAGGTTCACTAACATTACCCCACTGTGGGAGTTTACAAGCAGTGTTAAAATCCTCTAAATCCATGGCATAAGATTTATAATAAATATCAAATAGGATAGTTTGTGAATTGCGCAAGGATGAAAATTTAAACCTTCTCACAAATGAATCAGTTAAATAGAGGTATTGACAACACTTATCTGCCTCGAAGCTCTCAAGATCAGTATTATGCACATATGCTTCAAATTTCTCCTTGATTCCTGCTCGAACCATGAAGTCCTCTTACGGCCATTCACAAGGCCGCACTTGAGCATCCCTCGATGGTTCATCGTCCACATCGCGTATTGCGGGTCTGGGTCCTTGCTTCCTATGAAGAACCACCAAACTCAACAATATTGATAGCAACTACTCCTACAAGTGCCTAGAGGCAATATCATGCATTAAAACTATTTTTGACCATATAAATTTGACATGCAAGCTCAAGAACAGGGTCACTGAGGGAGTCCTGGATTAGGGGGGTCCTCGGACAGTCGGACTCTATCCTTTGGCCGGACTGTTGGACTATGAAGATGCAAGATTGAACACTTTGTCCCGTGTCCGAGTGGGACTTTCCTTTGCGTGGAAGGCAAGCTTGGCAATTCAGATATGTAGATCTCCTCCCTTGTAACCGACTCTGTGTAACCCTAGCCCCCTCCGGTGTCTATATAAATCGGAGGGTTTAGTCCTAGGACAGCAACAATTATAATCATAGGATAGCTTCTAGGGTTTAGCCTCTACTATCTCGTGGTAGATCAACTCTTGTAATACTCATATCATCAAGATCAATCAAGCAGGAAGTAGGGTATAACCTCCATCGAGAGGGCCCGAACCTGGGTAAACATTGTGTCCCTGCCTCCTGTTACCATCCGCCTTAGACGCAAAGTTTGGGACCCCCTACCCGAGATCCGCCGGTTTTGACACCGACATTGGTGCTTTCATTGAGAGTTCCACTGTGTCGTCATCATAAGGTTTGATGGCTCCTTCGATCATCGGCAACGATGCGATCTAGGGTGAGGTTTTTCTCCCCGGACAGATCTTCGTATTCGGTGGCTTCGTACTACGGGCCAACTCGCTTGGCCATCTGGAGCAGATCAAGAGCTACGCCCCTAGCCATCAGGTCAGGTTTGGAAGCTTGAACTATACTGCCGACATCCGCGGAGACTTGATCTTCGACAGATTCGAGCCCATGTCAGGTGCGCCGCATAGTCACGACGAGCATGACTTAGCTCTGCCGCCAGACGGTGTTCGGGAGATCACACATGTGGCCACTCTGGCCCTCAAGCCAGAGCAGATCGTGCCGTCCGAGGACGGGTGGATGGACCCCGCCACGGAGGCCGCACACTTAGTGGCGATAGAGTCGAATACTGACTTCACTTCCTATGAGACCTGTGTTGCCGGACCCTTGGATTCGTCCCCGGTCACAGGCTCCGAACAACCTGCGTCCGTGCCTATCGAATCTGATTGGGCACCGATCATGGAGTTTACCTCCACGGATATCTTTCAGCACTCGCCCTTGGGCAACGTTCTAAATTCATTAAGGTCTCTCTCCTTGTCAGGAGACCCTTGGCCGAACTATGTCCGGCTTGAGTGGGAAGCGGACGATGAAATTCATTCCCCACCCACCACCCACTTAATAGCCACTATCGACGACTTAACCAACATGCTTGATTTCGGCTCTGAAGACATCGACGGTATGGACGATGATGCAGGAGAAGAACATGAACGACCGCCCACAGGGCGCTGGATAGCCACCTCATCATACGATATATACATGGTGGACACCCCCGAAGAAAGCGATGGCAATAAGGCAACAGAGGATAATCCCCTCGAGAAGCAATCTAAGCACTGGCTTCATCGGCGCTGCTCTAAGCCCCTCCATAGCAAAAGCAGCGATACCGGCACAAGAGACAATAACGTTGTAGATAGTGCCGAAGACAAAGACAGTCCCCTCCAGCCAGGCTTCAAGCGGGAGGATGAGCAAGCTAGCCCTAAGGAACAGGCGGCAGACGGAGAATCAGAGGATGACAATTTCACGCCCCTCTCCGATGATGAGGTGAGCCTCGGCGATGAAAAATTTCTCTTGCCTGAGGATCCCGTCGAGTAGGAGCGCTTCAAGCACCGGCTTATAGCCACAGCAAAAAGCCTGAAGAAAAAGCAACAACAGCTTCAAGCTAATCAAGATCTGCTAGCGGATAGATGCACCAAGGTGCTGACAGCCGAGGAATACGAACTCGAGCGCCCAACCAAAAGTTACCCAAAGCGCAGGTTGCTACCCCAACTCGAGGAGGAAGCATTAAAACCTACGCTCCCAGCGTATGATACATACGAAAGTTACACAATGGACATTATAAATAGCTACTACCTATGAACTAGCATACATTTGAATTCAACTTAAGGTGGTTTAAAAAAATCAAATTCAACATGAAGTCCATTCAATTATTTGAATTTGATATCATGGCATTTGTAAACCATACCTAAATTATGGGGGCACCAATCTTTGCTCTGATTTTGTACATAATAGCATATGTAGTCGTGTACAAAATAGATTCAAATTTAGCTCCTAAATTCCAAAAAAATCGTAGTTATAGGATTTTCAAGTGTCAAATTTTCAAAAAGAAGCGGATAATTTAATGAGGTTTTTAAACATACAAGGTCAAATATAATGTTGTATATTTAGGTCAATCCTCATAGTTCAAGAGTACTCTAAATGTGAATGCTTGTGTTTCAAAATTTCGAACGAAGCGCCAAAAGAGCCTTTACTCGCCCAAAACCGCGTGAGAACAATGTTCGGTAGTACAAGGAAATTACTTTTCTAATAACTCTGACCCGTGAAACCTACCGGCCCGACGTCCAAAGGTCTAAACCGGGGTAGGTTTGTAGCTTCATCTAGACGCCACGCAACCGCATCCGAAAAACATTCATACACAATGGCTGCCTAAGCACACATGCGCGCGGCCGAAATCGCTCCCGCCCACTATTTGGGACACCTGGGATTACCATCCTACCCCCGACCCGCAGTAGGTCCAAAATTTAAGAGGGGGGCAAAGTTTGTACTTTCCCCAAATTTCAAACAAGTGCGTCCCATTTCTATTCAAAAAAGCCAAAAACAAGCGCGTCCCAGACCGAAACATGGTCCCCCCACCCGTCCGATTCCCCATTCGTACTCCGTGGGCGCCAAAACTACCTCTCCACCAGCCGTAAAACTCCAGCATCCTCCGTCCGCCACCCCATCCCACCCATCAACCGCCGCCCTCCTCCATCACGCCGGAGCCGATACCCCGACGTCGTCGTCCACCGCAACCTCAACCGCAACGCCCTCCACGGCTAGTAGTTGAAGCCGAGGCCGAGCCATCCGTACCCGAGCCAGTTCAACCACACCGTCCTGCGCCTCACCGCTGTCGCTCCAACTTCGCCACCCTCCACCGCACCAGAGCTGTTCCTGCTACGCTGTCCTTCGCCGCCTCGGATCTGCTTCCCCTCCGCCGACATACGGCCACGGCAACACAGTCAACAATTTGGCCATGGGTTCGTCCAAGTCTGCACCCTCCAGAACATCGGTTTCCCCGGTAAAAAGAAGAAAATCAGCATGACTTGTGGAGGTGACCACACCGGCAACCGAAAAAGGTACTCCTCTTCCCTTATTCGTGCAAATCTTACGTCTCTGCTTGCACGGTATTCATCCCACAGAAGACAACTAGTTGACCGCTTCTTCTTGATACTAGATGTTCCTAGTAACTCGCGATGCACAAGGTTTCTCCTCATATACTATTTCACCTTAGCTAGAGGTCCGTCACCCCCTGAATTTCAATTTCTAGCCACTTGATTCCCAATTAATGGAAGCATTCCACGGCGTAACAGGCGCTAGTACGCCTATTACGCCAGGGAAGCAGCGCCTTGGTGTTTATCTTAGGGGCATGTGCGGCCTAGAGCTACTGGCGCCTGATATGGAGGTTGGTTGGGATTAAAGGGATGGCCTGGGGGCGCTGCCAAGCACGACGGTGGTGTGAGGTCGATGGGAGGGCGGGGCGGCGGAGGCAGGGGTCTGGGCCGGTGGTCGCTGGCGGTTCGAGAAAGATCATCAACAGTGACTGGCGGGAGGTAGACGAAGGCCATCTGCCCGTTCCTTATAGATCGGACGATTCATTGAAAAAATCGACTGACCTATTTATTTTCAGTCGACTATTATCTTAGATATGACGACATGTGGTGGTGTGCTGGAGGAATACCTGCATTTCCTATGCTCATATATTACAAAATCATATAGAGTAGAATCTAATTTTGTTTGCCATGCAATGGTGTAGAGCTATCATATGTCTCCTGTCATTTATTTTTCAGCCACCTGCTATCTGCTACTTTTACAGAGCACTAGTTCTGCACACACTTCACCCTTACTCTCACTGTTGTGTTTTTATGCAAGGGTATTTTAGACTCTGCTGCCATGAGAGAAGCCAAAAAGAAAAGAGAGAAGTCGCTCCAGTTTGGTGTGCGGCTAGGCAAGACACGTTTCAACACTTTAAAGGGTGAAGTGTCAGCAGATGGAGACGGGGAACGTAGCTCTGGAGTTGATGACCTCACTCGCAATAAACCACCATCCCAGGTGCTTGCTTTAACTTTGCGGTGTCATATGTGGTTGCATGTTCCATATGGTGTCTAGCTTGTATTCGAAAGGCCGAAGTCGGTAAGATAAGGAAAGATATTTTTTTACACGAACCACCATCCCGTGAGCACCAGAAGACAAATAGCTAGTCAGGGCACTGGCCGAGCCAGTGACAAGCCCAGCAAAGATAGGCATCACCTTGAAGCCAACTAAAAAGCTGCGATGGTGGCGAAGCAGCCCGCCTCTCACCAGGCTCTCAGGTCCTAGATGATCATGCTCACCACTCCAGCCGGATGTCTAGCTTGTATTGCTTCCAATTTGGTTAAATTGCATTTGCTTAGCTTACACATTATACCTTTGAATATGACATGCCTTTCTGTTTTTGGTACATACTAGTACATCTGTGTATTAACCATGTTCTTACATCAAACTAATGTTCTTGTGTGTCCCTCATCAATCACTTATGATGAGGCAGGCAGGCAAGGGGACTACTCCTCATTTAAAGAATGCAGCGTTAGCCTCCCAACATGATTCTCGAGAAATAGAAATGCTAGATGAAGATAGTGAACGTAGCTCTGTAGTTGATTACAACATTTCCCCTACACTAGCATCGCAGGTGCTTGCTCTAACTTGGCAGCGTGATATGTGGTTGCATATTGCATATGGTGTCTAGATTTTAATTCTTCCAACCTGGTTAAACTGCATGTGCTAGTCTGCTTAGCTTATACATTATACCTGTTAATGTGACATGCCTTCCTGTATTTAGTACATAGTACATCTGTCTATTAAGCATGTCCTTACATAAAACTATTTTTTTTTGTATCCCGCATCAATCAACAAGACGAGACACCTTTAGTATATGCAGTGCGATATTAGTTGCATCTTTCATATGATTTACAACATGCGCTGCTTCTAATTTGTTGAAATTCCATTTATGATGGGATGCTTTTAACTTGGCAGAGTCATATTGGTTGCATATTTCATGTGGTGTCTAGCTTGCATTGCTTCTTATTTGCTGGAATGGTTTCTTCTTAGTTTACACAAACAGTTGTGAACATGCCATGTCATCCTATTTTTCATACATATTCTATCCTGGTATCATGTGTTTGCCTCACATCAAAGTAGTGATTGTCAGTATCATGCATGAATGAGTTCTGAAGAGAGAATTTTATTGCTTTTTGTTGTTGGTTTTACTTGACAATTCAAAATCAATAAAGTGGAAGGAAGTTAGCAAGGCAACGGATAAAGGTGCTCCTTCTGAACGGAGGGCCTCTACAGTTTCTACTCCTCCACACCCCCAAGATGATTTCCAAGACAACACATGCATAGACACTCAACAAAGCTGTGTTTATGATGAGCACGTCTCCCCTAGAGCAGCATCACCGGTGCTCCCTCTAACTTGGCACTGTTATATGTGGTTGCATGTTATGTGTGATGTCCAGCTTGTATTGCTTCTAATTTTGTTGAATTCCATCTGCTTACTTTACACGTTATACTTTAATAAGACACGTGTTCCTATTTCTAGAACATACAATATCTGTCTATCACACCATGTTCTTACATCAAATTACTACTGTTGTGTAACCTACAACAATCACTTATCATAAGACACGTTTGACTTTGGAGTGTGATATAGGTTACATCTCACATTCTTTTCTAGCTTGTATTACTAATTTGTTGAAATGGCACTTATGACGAGACAGTTTTAACTTGGTAGAGTGATATTCGTTGCATCTTTCATATGGTGTCTAGCTTTCATTGCTTCTAATTTGTTGAAATGCCTTCTCCTTAGTTTACACATCATAAGCTGTGAATATGCAATGGAGCTAATGACGAGAGACCTCTAACATGGTAGTGTGATGTTGTTTGCATCTTGCATATGATTTATTTCTTGTACTGCTTCACATTTGTTTAAACGCCATTTATGATGAGACACTGTTAACTTGGCAGAGCGATATTTGTAGCATCTTTCATATGGTGTCTACCTTCCATTGCATTGCTTCTAATTTGGTGAAATGTCTTCTTCTTAGTTTACAAATCATAGTTCTGGTTATCTCTTCCGTCCTGTTTTTCATACATATTACATCCTCCTATCATGTGGTTGTCTAACATCAAAGTTCAGTTCGTCTGCATCACGCATCATTTTGTTCTGAAGAACTAAACTGTTATTCATTTTTCTTGTCGGCTTGACTTAACATGACACAGAGAAAGAGGAAGAAACACAGAATGGCAGGGAATGAGAAGCGGATGAATCCTGCAGATTCTGCTGGTACTGATGGTGCAATAGAAGGTCAAAGTCCAGCAGAAAATTCTACAAACACGGCATCCCATGCTACACGAGTTACAAAAAAAGACAAACAGAAACAAATAGTTGCCACCAAACAAGCAGAGATAGCACTAGTTCTTGCAACACCTACCACAGTACTACCAGCTGCACGACGTACTCGTGCGTCAACTGAGCTAGCAGCACGTTCCCAAGCTCCCTTGCCACCTGACACTACTTCCCAAGCACTCTTTACACAAGATGAGTTGGCAATATCAGATGAACCTTGTGAGCTTCAACAGCAAGAAGGTAGTTGCTGGAGTCAAGTTACAGTTGCATGCTTCCTTATATGTAGTCTCACAGTTTGATGTACACTAACACTTCCTATGTTTGTTGTTGGACTAGCACCTAGGCGCAAGAGGAAACAAACATCAGGGATAATGCTCGATAGGTTAACTAAATCTAGAGAATGAAGAATGGAGATCCGTTTTGAGTTAGGTTTAAAAAGGCCAAGTGATGCTACAGAGTCAACCAAGTTAGTATCAGAGGCAGCGGTTGCTGTTATGTGTCATGTACGTATCCTCCCAACATGGATTCAGTACAGGAATGACAAAGACGAAACCCAGTTCGACATCTTCCTCGACCATTTATCTGTAAGTATGGTTATGTATGGAAACTAGTAATATCGTCTTGCTCTGTCCAATATTTTCTAGGTTGCTGATAATGAGACTCCCATAATTTTCAACAGATGAGGTTCAAGTTGGATAGCCAAGATGATGCAACCAGACAAGCTTGCACCCATGTTTTCAAGTCTGCTCTGCAACAGTATCGGTATAACTTGAGGAAAACTCACTTTAAAGGCAAGGCTAATAGTGAACTTGCCCAAACATCTCTAGTGGAAAATATATCTGATGAAGACGGGAGAGACCTCGTTAAACACTGGTCCGATCCGAAGTATCAGGTACATTATATATGTCATCAGATCACATGTTGAAGTCCTATTTACGCATGTGCCACACAAATCTATCTTCTTGTAGGTGAACTATTCAAAGAACAAGGCCAACCATACGAAAGTGAAATTCCAACAGACGATAGGATCTCGTAGCTATATTGCACACTACGAGGCTCTTGTAATTAACTGTTGTTTCACTCTTTTCGCTGTACCATATTATCAGATCTATATTGACTTGTTCCAAATGCAGAGGAAAGCCCGCAAGGACCAAAAAGTACCTGAACCAAATGTTGTGGAAATCTTCAAGGACTATCACACCAGCAAGAAGAAGGGCATGACTACACTAGTCAAAGCCGTTGTTGTAAGTCCTTAATCCTCATGCCTTTTAACTACTACTTACTCTGACTTGTGCCTTGAACTGCATGGTTTGCAGCTAATGTCTATTACTCTTTTCAATTTTATACACAATTGTCTTAGCGTATCATTGCACCTTACAAGGTTTAAAAGAGAGGAGTGATGTTCCTTTGATCTTGACCCGTAATCTAGTTCCATGCTGGACTTGACCACACAATGTTACAATTGCATGTTTGTCTGTTCTGATTTGTTTTGTGATATGAATGACGTCATACTATGCTTACTGTATTATAAACTTCGTCTCTTTATCCTTAGCCCTCAATACGATGTGAAGAAATAGACAATACATTAGCGATAGTACATGGTCATATGTTTGGAACCTGGTTTTATTATGTACTTTGCAATAAAATACAACTAATATTTTACATGGGTTCACCAGAATAAGTTCTGTATATAGACCAAATCTATTTTGTTTGGTTTTTATGCCTCCTTAATATCTTCTGTTCTAGTACAACTAATGTAAAACCTCAACTTTTCAGTGAGCTATGGAAAAAATGGTGGAACCGCCACCTTCTGAAGGTGGCGAGGCAACTATAACCGCAATGTCAGCTCTTGCTGCAGCGGGTCAGTACATGTCCACTAACAGTGCCAAAAGCACATTCCTGCGTAATACTAGGTTGGTTGTTAAGGCAATATCGTCCAAACTGCCTCATGATCAAGATATGCAAGCTCAAAGCAATGTTGTATCTGCGCTCCAGACACAAGTCCATTCCCTAACAGAGACCCTTTGTGAAACAAGGAGAAACATTGCTCAATGTCGTCAAGATATGCATGGTTTTGAAACCAGACTATCAGACATTTGCTATGTTGTTCATGAGCCTAGGGGAAATGAATGCGACGGTTATGGTGCTCCATTGGACAATACAGCATGAAAACGTAACGTCAGGTCAAATGAACTGAGCTTCTGAACTTCTGGTGGTGCATTTATCTCCTAGACTGTTAAGTTTTATGCCAACCTTCCTTTTGTTATATAGTTGTAATTTGTTTTGGTGCGATACAAAATTTATTCTTAACATGCAGCCACCGCCTGAAGAAAATAGCAAGCCATTTTTGTATAGTGTAGGGTGTTCCCTATATTTGCACTGGTGGCGATCTTTGATGCCGAGTGGATGTAATCTGTGCAATCGCCTTAATAGCCTAGCGTTAGTTTCGGCCTTATTTATTTCCTAGTCTTCTTTTTCCCTGGTTTGCTAGTGGCCGCAACTACCATGGGCCATATACGGGTCGTAGGATCCATGGGTCTCCTACGGGTCATCGATAAATGGGCCTGTAATCGGTCGGCCTCGGGCCGTCGGATAAATGGGTCTACGTGGGCCATAATTGGTCGTAATTGGTATCGGCCCAGCACGGTAACAGGCCGTTAATAGGCCGTAGGACAGCAAAGGCTTAATTCTGTCAGAGGCATAACAGGTCGTTAATGGGCCAGAATATAGGACGGGCTGGAAACGGCGCAATGGGTTAACAGACCAGAAACGGGCCGACTCTTGCCATGGGCTGAATTTGGTCCATTAGGGTAATAGGCCAGTGACGGGCCGACTCTTGCCATGGGCCGAATTTGGCCCATTAGTGGAACAGGCCAGTAATGGGCCGACTCTTGCCATGGGCCGAATTTGGCCCATTAGGGGAACAGGCTAGTAATGGGCCGAAAGTAATCGAGGGCCAAAAAGGAGCCCAAGAACATATGGGCTGTCAATAGGCCGAAAGCTAACACGGTCTGGAAACGGCCCATGTAAATCACGGGCCGTTAACGGGTATAAAGAAAATTACTATTCATTATGGGCTAGAGTCACCGTGGGCCTTTACCTGGGCCGCCCTATTATGGCACACGAAAACCTTATGGGCCTTTACCTGGGCCGGCCCATTATGGCCCGCGAAATCTTGTGGGCCTTCAGCTGGGCCAACCCATTATGGTCCGCAAAATCTTGTGGGCCTTTAGCTGGGCCGGCCCATTATGGCCCGCAAAATCTTGTGGGCCTTTAGTTGAGCCGGCCCATTTAAACTTGTTGGGCCGTGCCACGTGTCGGCGTATCATAGGCTCCTTTTGTCCAATGAGTGGATGACATCTGTCCCGACGATGAGCCGACACGTGTTTCCTCTAGCCAATGATGATTTTACACGTGGAAAATCCCCATTGGTCGGGGCTGTTAACGGGTTATCGGATCCAAAACCCGACCCGATAGCTTAAGGGCGTTCCGTTATGGTGGATGCCACGTGTCAGTCACCCTTGACGAAAGCACTTCTGTGACGCGCGATTATCGTCATGGAAGTGGACACTTCCGTGATGATAATTTTGGTAATGTCATGGAACACTTCTACGACAGCACAGGTATCACTATCTTGATTCTGTCATAAATTTGTCATGGCTGTACATGCATGACAAAAAAAGTGACCTACTGTGACAAACACGTATCATCACGGAAGTGTATTTTTTGTAGTGATATTCTATGAAGATCTTTATCGGTCAAACCGCAATGATAACATACGTCATTCCCTTTGTCATCGGTATGTTACTTGCCCAAGATTTGATCGTCGGTATCTTCATACCTAGTTCAATCTCGTTACCGGCAAGTCTCTTTACACGTTTCGTAATGCATCATCCCGTAACTAACTCATTAGTCACATTGCTTGGAAGGCTTATCATGATGTGCATTACCGAGAGGGCCCAGAGATACATCTCCAATACTCGGAGTGACAAATCCTAATATCGATCTATGCCAACCCAACAAACACCTTCGGAGATACCTATAGAGCATATTTATAATCACCCAGTTACGTTGTGATGTTTGATAGCACACAAGGTATTTCTCTGGTATTCGGGAGTTGCATAATCTCATAGTCACAGGAATATGTATAAGTCATGAAGAAGGCAATAGCAATAAAACTTAATGATCATAATGCTAAGCTAACGGATGGGTCATGTCCATCACATCATTCTCTAATGATGTGATCCCGTTCATCAAATGAAAACACATGTCTATGGTTAGGAAACTTAACCATCTTTGATTAACGAGCTAGTCTAGTAGAGGCATACTAGGGACACTCTATTTTTTCTATGTATCCACACATGTACTAAGTTTCCAGTTAATACAATTCTAGCATGAATAATAAACATTTATCATGATATAAGTAAATATAAATAACAACTTTATTATTGCCTCTAGGGCATATTTCCTTAAGTATTTCCTTGATACAGAATTCCAAGAAATTACAAGGATTTGAGTACAAGACCTTATAGGTCAATTGAGTACAAGAATGATTTCCAGTGGCAGATGATGGAAGCAACTCGTGGATCTCCAACGTTGATGGATCCCCATTCCCATGGGAACAACTGACCTGGATAACTCCTATCTCGCATGGCTGCTATCTTTGAATCCTAGGTTGTGGGGTGTCTTCGTAGTGCTCCTCTCTGATTCATGATCTGGCCAAGAGAATAGCCAAGGACAAGGCAGTGAGTATGTTTGAATGTACTCACAAACATGATGAACGGAAGATATACCGAATGCATATGTTCATGATGAACTAAATTATAGGCATGAGCTGACTGAAAATTAAAGCATGTCAAAAATATTCATACAATGCAGAAGGACGAATAAGTCATGTTAGTAGTAAATCCAGGAAATGAAATGGAACATCGGGCGTTGGACTGCCCGAAGGATTGCAAGAAAAATGCCAAGCGGACGTCTAAAAGTGACGCCTCGAGAGGTCTTGAAAACACATGTCACAGTCGGGTGTCTGAAGCGACGCCTTAAAGGGCTTATATGTGAACAACAAACCGAGTATCCAGGTGGACTAGCCATCACAAGTGATACCAAAAAATGTAAATGAAAATGAGTATCCCGAGTAGCCTAGACATCCAAGAGATACTCACAATTGCACATAAGAGGAAAGGGTTAGTCCACAACAATATTCATATCAACAATAATATTCATAGTGGCACCAGTAGTGACAATAATTATCATGCAGAACGAACCATGATCAATTTAATTATTTCCTTCGGAGACTGACACTAAGACCGACACTTGACCAACCCAAACTGTCTTCCTTAACCATGGACAAGGCTATTCGAATAGATATAACTCTGTAGAGGGTGTACTCTTTACCCATGTGTATAAGATTTCTTTAGCCAACACCGAGATGCTGACTAATTCCCATTACTATCTTTGAGTTGAAAACACACCTGACCAGCACACACCATATTAACTTTCCGGATGCCAGGAATCACCCAAAGCATCGTTCAAGAGAAACTCTAAGGCGGGGATACCATCGTCTCCAATAGCATGGGATCACTATTAACACGCGTGGATTACAAGGGGTGCCCCCTCTCGGCCTAGCCGGATACACCCATGCCCCTTGGCTCGATGACTGGCATTACACTGAAAACCCTCATCGTGACCTCTCTGTATGGTGTGTGCAGGGAAAGTGGTTAACAACTTACTGAATCGTACCCTGCCCGTGGCAGGGACAAGTGGTACCACGAAACTAGTATGGGGGTTACTGGAACAAGACTCGATCTATGGTCAACTCAGGAGGTTTATAATTCCCAGCAATGATTAGCACAACATATTTCCTTAGTGGTACCCAACAGGGTCACCACCTGGCATGTCTAGACATGCCCTCACTGTTCATTCTCCTCACAACGAGATTTCAGTCTCACGGTCGCTTTTCTCATGACCGATTCTTTCCTGCAGATTAACCTGGACCATCATAGGCATATATGGTACTTGAAAATAAGACTACTAACATATAACTCATGTTTAAATGAAGAGAAAATACCATCAGGGGGGTCATGCATGTATGACTAGCAATATGAAAATTCTATATGAATTCAAAACATATTCATAATTCAAGTATGCTCGCAAATAAACAACTGTGAATTCACCATATCATGTGTTCAAGATGCTTGCCTTGAGCATGCAGAAAGATTGGGTGCACTCCAAATGTTTGAAAAAGTAATCTTCCCATCATTTCCTATTTTTGAAATAATGACATTACCACACAATTCCACAACAGTACATAAAAGTTTTTGGAAAATTTTGAAATAAATACTAAAATAAACTAGATGAAATTTTAGAAATAACAGAAAAGGAATCAAGTCATTTGGAGTTGTGGTTTAGAAACTAGTGCCGGTCAAAGTTAGGGTCAACTCTGGATTTAAACCAAAACAGAAAAAGAAAACAGTTCATTTAGAAATATGCTTTCAAAATACGAAGACGTACTTCAATGATTACGCGCCCCAGGATTACGCTTTCCGGAGGAGGGGGCGTACTTTGAGGAATATGCCTCCACTTAAAATGTGCTGGCGCAGTGATAACCCACAAGTATAGGGGATCGCAACAGTTTTCGAGGGTAGAGTATTCAACCCAAATATATTGATTCGACACAAGGGGAGCCAAAGAATATTCTCAAGTATTAGCAGCTGAGTTGTCAATTCAACCACACCTGGAAACTTAATATCTAAAGCAAGGTATTTAGTAGCAAAGTAATATGATAGTAGTGGTAATGGTGCCAAAAGGTAATGGTAGCAAAAGTAATATTTTTTGGGTTTTGTAGTGATTGTAACAGTAGCAGTGGAAAAGTAAATAAGCAAAGAACAATATATGGAAAAGCTCATAGGCATTGGATCGGTGATGGAGAATTATGCCGCATGCGATCGATCATGTAACAGTCATAACATAGGGTGACGAAAAACTAGCTCCAGTTCATCAATGTAATGTAGGCATGTATTCCGAATATAGTCATACGTGCTTATGGAAAAGAACTTGCATGACATCTTTCGTCCTACCCTCCCGTGGCAGCGGGGTCCTATTGGAAACTAAGGGATATTAATGCCTCCTTTTAATAGAGTACCGGGCAAAGCATTAACACATAGTGAATACATGAACTCCTCAAACTACGGTCATCACCGGTAAGTATCCCGATTATTGTCACTTCGGGGTTAACAACACATAATAGGTGACTATAGACTTGCAAGATAGGATCAAGAACTCCCATATATTGATGAAAACACAATAAGTTCAGATCTAAAATCATGGCACTCGGGCCCTGGTGACAAGCGTTAAGCGTAGCAAAGTCATAGCAACATCAATCTCAGAACATAGTGGATACTAGGGATCAAACCCTAACAAAACTAACTCGATTACATGATAAATCTCATCCAACCCATCACCGTCCAGCAAGCCTACGATGGAATTACTCACGCACGGTGGTGAACATCATGGAATTGGTGACGGAGGAAGGTTGATGATGACGATGGCAATAGATTCCCCTCTCCGGAGCCTCGAACGGACTCCAGATCAGCCCTCCCGAAAAAGTTTAGGGCTTGGCGGCGGCTCCGTATCGTAAAATGTGATGAATCCTTCTCTCTAATTTTTTCTCCTCGAACACGAATATATGGAGTTGGAGTTGAGGTCGGTGGAGCGTTAGGGGGCCCACGAGGCAGGGGGCGCGCCCAGGGGGTAGGGCGCCCCCCACCCTCGTGGACAAGGCGTGGGCCCCCTGATGTGGATCTTTCTTCCAGTACTTTTTATATATTCTAAAAATAATCTCCGTTGATTTTCAGGTCATTCCGAGAACTTTTATTTCTGCACAAAAATAACACCATGGCAATTCTGCTGAAAACAACATCAATCTGGGTTAGTTCCATTCAAATCATGCAAGTTAGAGTCCAAAACATGGTGGACTCATATGTAACAACTTTGGCGTTTATGGAATTGGATGCACAAGCAGTATTCCCGCTTAGTACAAGTGAAGGCTAGAAAAAGACTGGGAAGCGACCAGCTAGAGAGCGACAGCAGTCATGAACATGCATTAAAATTAATCAACACCGCATCCAAGCATGAGTAGGATATAATGCACCATGAACATAAATATCGTAGATGCTATATTGATTTTGTTTCAACTACATGCCTGAACATATGTGCCAAGTCAAGCCACTCGAATCGTTCAAAAGAGGATACGACCCTATCATACCACATCACAACCATTTTAATAGCATGTTGGCATGCAAGGTGAACCATTATAAGCTCCTAGCTAATTAAGCATGGCATAAGCAACTACAATCTCTAATTGTCATTGCAAACACGTTTCTTTCATAATAGGCTGAATCAGGAACAATGAACTAATCATATTTACAAAAACAAGAGAGGTCGAGTTCATACTATCTTTTCTCATCTCAATAAGTTCATCATATAATCATCATTATTGCCTTTCACTTGCACGACCGAACGATGTGGATAATAATAATAGTGCACATGCATTGGACTAAGATGGAATCTGCAAGCATTCAAATCAAGAGAGAAGACAAGGTAATCTGGGCTCTTTGTTAGATCAACAGTAATGCATATAAGAGCCACTCAACATTTTCATTATGGTCTTCTCCTCTCAAACCCCAAAGAAAAGAAACAAAACTATTTACATGGGAAAGCTCCCAACAAGCAAAAGAAGAACGAGAAATCTTTTTGGGTTTTCTTTCAATTATTACTACTACAGCATGAAATGTAAACTAACTAAAAGCTACAACTATTTTTTTGTTTTTCTTAAGGTTTTTCAAACACACAAGAAGAAATCATAAAAAGGGAAATAAACTAGCATGGATATTACAATGAAAAAGTATGAGCACCGACAACTAGCATGAGTGTGTGAACATGAATGTAATGTCGGTGAGAAATACATACTCCCCCAAGCTTAGGCTTTTGGCCTAAGTTGGTCTATGGCCACGGCTGGCCTGGTGGATATCCAAAGTTGTAACTGGGGTCGTACTAAGATGCAGCGGCAATTTCCTAATGAGCTACAGCTTGGAGGCGAGCTGCCTCCGCCCTCCTCTCGTACCCGGTCGCCTTCTCCCTGGTTATAAAATATCTCCCCTTTGCCTAAAAGTCAAAGAAAGTAGGAGTAGGGAGAGCGACGTGATAGGTGCGTCGTCTGTCAAACATTAGTCCGTACTAGAGGAACTGATCGTTCCTCTCAACAAACTGATGACGAACCATAGCATCATAATATTGATAAGAAGGAGGCAACTCAATATCATATCCACGTATGGGTATCTCAAGAAAATTAGCTAAATGGGTTGCATAAATTCCACCAAAGAAATCTCCATTAATCCTATTATTATGCAACCTATGTGCAACAATGGCCCCCAAGTTATATTGTCTATCTCCTAATACAGCACTCTTGAGAACACTAAGATCAGGGACACATATGTGACATGCTTCATCCTTACCATTTATGCACCTACCTATGAAGAGAGCAAAATAATGTATAGCAGGAAAATGAATGCTCCCTATGGTAGCTTGCGTGATTTCCCTAGATTCCCCCACAGTTATACTAGCAAGAAAGTCTCTATATTCAGATTTGCGAGGTTCACTAACATTACCCCACTGTGGGAGTTTACAAGCAGTGTTAAAATCCTCTAAATCCATGGCATAAGATTTATCATAAAGATCAAATAGGATAGTTTGTGAATTGCGCGAGGATGAAAATTTAAACCTTCTCACAAATGAATCAGTTAAATAGAGGTATTGACGGCACTTATCTGCCTTGAAGCTCTCAAGATCGGTATTATGCACATATGCTTCAAATTCCTCCTTGATTCCTGCTCGAACCATGAAGTCCTCTGACGGCCATTCACAAGGTCGCACTTGAGAATCCCTTGGTGGTTCATCATCCGCATCGCGTATTGCGGGTCTGGGTCCTTGCTTCCTATGAAGAACCACCAAACTCAACAATATTGATAGCAACTACTCCTACAAGTGCCTAGAGGCAATATCATGCATTAAAACTACTTTTGACCATATAAATTTGACATGCAAGCTCAAGAACAGGGTCACTGAGGGAGTCCTGGATTAGGGGGGTCCTCGGACAGCCGGACTCTATCCTTTGGCCGGACTGTTGTACTATGAAGATGCAAGATTGAAGACTTCGTCCCGTGTCCGGGTGGGACTCTCCTTTGCGTGGAAGGCAAGCTTGGCAATTCGGATATGTAGATCTCCTCCCTTGTAACCAACTCTGTGTAATCCTAGCCCCCTCCGGTGTCTATATAAACCGGAGGGTTTAGTCCGTAGGACAACAACAATTATAATCATAGGATAGCTTCTAGGGTTTAGCCTCTACTATCTCATGGTAGATCAACTCTTGTAATACTCATATCATCAAGATCAATCAAGCAGGAAGTAGGGTATAACCTCCATCGAGAGGGCCTGAACCTGGGTAAACATTGTGTCCCTGCCTCCTGTTACCATCCGCCTTAGACGCACAGTTCGGGACCCCCTACCCGAGATCCGCCGGTTTTGACACCGACATTGGTGCTTTCATTGAGAGTTCCACTGTGTCATCACCATAAGGTTTGATGGCTCCTTCGATCATCGGCAACGATGCGATCCAGGGTGAGGTTTTTCTCCCCAGACAGATCTTCGTATTCGGTGGCTTCGTACTACATGCCAACTCGCTTGGCCATCTGGAGTAGATCAAGAGCTACGCCCCTGGCCATCAGGTTAGGTTTGGAAGCTTGAACTATACTACTGACATCCGCGGAGACTTGATCTTCGACGGATTCGAGCCCATGTCAGGTGCTCCGCACAGTCACGACGAGCATGACCTAGCTCTGCCGCTAGACGGTGTTTGGGAGATCACACATGTAGCCACTCCGGCCCTCAATCCAGAGCAGATCGTGCCGTCCGAGGACGGGCGGATGGACCCCGCCACGGAGGCCGCACACTTAGTGGCGATAGAGCCGAATACTGACTTCACTTCCTATGAGACCTGTGTTGCCGGACCCTTGGATTCGTCCCCGGTCACAGGCTCCGAATAGCCTGCGTCCGTGCCTATCGAATCTGATTGGGCCCCGATCATGGAGTTTACCTCCGCGGATATCTTTCAGCACTCGCCCTTGGGCAACATGCTAAATTCATTAAGGTCTCTCTCCTTGTCAGGAGACCCTTGGCCGAACTATGTCCGGCTTGAGTGGGAAGCGGACGATGAAATTCATTCGCCACCCACCACCCACTTAATAGCCACTGTCGACGACTTAACCGACATGCTTGATTTCGGCTCCGAAGACATCGACGGTATGGACGACGATGCAGGAGAAGAACAGGAACCACTGCCCACAGGGCGCTGGATAGCCACCTCATCATACGATATATACATGGTGGACACCCCCGAAGAAAGCGATGGCAATAAGGCAACAAAGGCTAATCCCCTCGAGAAGCAATCTAAGGATTGGCGTCATCGGCGCCGCTCTATGCCCAGCCATAGCAAAAGCAGCGATACTAGCACAAGAGACAATAATGCTGCAGATAGTGCCGAAGACGAAGACAATCCCCTCCAGCCAGGCTTCGAGCGGGAGGATGAGTAAGCTAGCCCTAAGGAACATGCTGCAGACAGAGAATCAGAGGTTGACAATTTCATGCCCCTCTCTGATGATGAGGTGAGCCTCGACGACGAAGAATTTATCGTGCCTGAGGATCCCGTCGAGCAGGAGCGCTTCAAGCACTGGCTTATAGCCACAACAAAAAGCCTGAAGAAGAAGCAACAACAGCTTCAAGCTAATCAAGATCTGCTAGCGGACAAATGGACCGAGGTGCTGGCAGCCGAGGAATATGAACTCGAGCGCCCAACCAAAAGTTACCCAAAGCGCAGGTTGCTACCCCAACTCGAGGAGGAAGCATTAAAGCCTACGCTCCCAGCGTATGATGCAGCTGACCGGCCACCTCGCGGCCGAGACAAAGTGGCATATCAGGCCGAAGTCCAGCCCGCACCCTGTCGCCAACTAAACAAAAATACCAAGGCCCGGGGTAATACGCAGGACCTGTGAGACCTATTGGAAAACAAGGCAAGACATGCAAGATCGATCTACGGATCACGGGGGCGCGCCCCAACGCGTGACGACGACCGTCACGCCAGATATACCAAAAGCAAATCCGGTCGGGCCGAATACAGCAGACAAGACTCGTATGAACTGCGTCGTGATATAGCCCGGCACAGAGGCGCCGCACACCCCCTATGCTTCACTGACAAAGTAATGGATCACGAATTCCAAGAAGGTTTTAAACCCATGAATATTGAATCATATGATGGCACAACAGACCCCATGATATGGATCGAAGAGTTCCTCCTCCACATCCACATGGCCTGTGGTATGATCTACATGCCATCAAGTACCTCCCATTAAAACTCAAAGGACCTGCTCGGCATTGGCTCAATAGCCTGCCGCCAAACTCCATTGGCAGTTGGGAGAATTTGGAGGACGCATTCCATGACAACTTTCAGGGCACTTATGTGCGACCACCGGATGCCGATGACTTGAGTCACTGATACGTCTCCAACATATCTATAATTTTTTATTGCTCCATGCTATATTATCTACTGTTTTGGGCAATATTGGGCTTTATTTTCCACTTTTATATTATTTTTGGGACTAACCTATTAACCAGAGGCCCAGCCCAGATTTGCTGTTTTATGCCTATTTCAGTGTTTCAAAGAAAAGGAATATCAAACGGAGTCGAAATGGAACGAAATCAACTGGAGAAGTTATTTTTGGAAGGAAACCTACCGGATAGACTTGGACCCTGCGTTAGAAGATGAAGGAGGAGCTCACGAGGGTAGGGGGCACGCACACCCCCCTAGGGCGCGCCCCCTGCCTCGTGGCCCCCCCTTCGATCCACTGATGCACTCCTTTCACCCATATACACCCATGTATCCTAAAACTTCTAGAACGGAGATTAGATCGGGAATTCCGCCGCCAGAAGCCTCTGTAGCCACCGAAAGCCAATCTAGACCCGTTCCGGCACCCTGCCAGAGGGGGCAATCCTTTTCCAGTGGCCATCTTCATCATCCTGGTGCTCTCCATGACGAGGAGGGAGTAGTTCTCCCTCGGGGCTGAGGGTATGTACCAGTAGCTATGTGTTTGATCTCTCTCTCGTGTTCTTGATTTGGCATGATCTTGATGTATCGCGAGCTTTGCTATTATAGTTGGATCCTATGTTTCTCCTCCCCCTCTTCTCTCTTGTAATGAATTGAGTTTCCCCTTTGAAGTAATCTTATCGGATTGAGTCTTTAAAGATTTGAGAACACTTGATGTATGTCTTGCCGTGTGTATCTGTGGTGACAATGGGATATCACGTGATTCACTTGATGTATGTTTTGGTGATCAACTTGCGGGTTCCGCCCATGAACCTATGCATAGGGGTTGGCACACGTTTTCGTCGTGATTCTCCAATAGAACTTTGGGGCACTCTTTGAGGTCCTTTGTGTTGGTTGAATAGATGAATCTGAGATTGTGTGATGCATATCGTATAATCATACCCACGGATACTTGAGGTGACATTGGAGTATCTAGGTGACATTAAGGTTTTGGTTGATTTGTGTCTTAAGGTGTTATTCTAGTACGAACTCTAGGGCTGTTTGTGAGACTTATAGGAATAGCCCAACGGATTGATTGGAAAGAATAACTTTGAGGTGGTTTCGTACCCTACCATAATCTCTTCGTTTGTTCTCCGCTATTAGTGACTTTGGAGTGACTCTTTGTTGCATGTTGAGGGATAGTTATGTGATCCAATTATGTTAGTATTATTGAGGGAACTTACACGAGCGAAAGTATGAACCCTAGGCCTTATTTCCACGCATTGCAATACCATTTACGCTCACTTTTATCATTAGTTACCTTGCTGTTTTTACCATCCATATACCACTTGTATCACCATATCTTCGCCGAACTAGTGCACCTATACAATTTACGATTGTATTGGGTGTGTTGGGGACACAAGAGACTCTTTGTTATTTGGTTGCAGGGTTGCTTGAGAGAGACCATCTTCATCCTATGCCTCCTACGGATTGATAAACCTTAGGTCATCCACTTGAGGGAAATTTGCTACTGTCCTACAAACCTCTGCACTTGGAGGCCCAACAATGTCTACAAGAAGAAGGTTGTGTCTTAGACATCAAGATCTTTTCTAGCGCCGTTGCCAGGGAGGCGAGGAAAGCGGCACTAACACCCAGTCAACTAAGCTCTTTTCTGGCGCCGTTGCCGGGGAGGCAAGGAAAGCGGCACTAACACACCCCGTCAACTAAGCTCTTTTCTGGCGCTGTTGCCGGGGAGGTGAGTTCTTGAAGGTATATCTTTAGATCTTGCAATCAAGTCTTTTAGTTTCTTGTTTTATCACTAGTTTAGTTTATAAAAGAAAACTATAAAAAATGGAATTGAGTTTGTCTCATACGCTTCACCTTTTTAATATCTTTCGTGAGTATGATGGAAAGGATAATTGTGCTCAAGTCCTAGAAGAAGAAATCTATAAAATGTTTGGCACTAAATATTTGAATGATGAGCATTATTGCAATGTTGTTAGTATGAATTCCTTGAATATCCATGATGCTAATGATATGCAAAGCCACAAGCTTGGGGAAGCTGTGTTTGATGAAGATGATATTTTTTGTCCCCCAAGTTTTGATGAGCAAATTTATTATGATGAAATCATGCCTCCTATCTATGATGATTATTAGGATGACACGTATGCTTTAAAGAATAATGATGACCATGAAACTTGTCATCTTGATCTTAATTTTCAATCACATGATAGTTATTTTGTTGAGTTTGCTCCCACTATTATTCATAAGAAGAATTTTGCTTATGTGGAGAGTACTAAATTTTGCATGCTTGTAGATCATGAAAATAATGCTTTAGGTGCTGGTTATATTGTTTAATTCATTCATGATGCTACTGAAAATTATTATGAGGGAGGAATATATGCTTGTAGGAATTGCAATAATATCAAGTTTCCTCTCTATGTGCTTAAAGTTTTGAAGTTATGCTTGTTTTACCTTCCTATGCAAGTTGATTCTTGTTCCCATAAGTTGTTTTCTCACAAAATCCCTATGCATAGGAAGTGGGTTAGACTTAAATGTGCTAGTCATATTCTTCATGATGCTCTCTTTATGTTTCAGTTCTTATCCTTTATGTGAGCATCATTGAAATCATCATGCCTAGCTAGGGGCGTTAAACGATAGCGCTTGTTGGGAGGCAACCCAACTTTATTTTTGTTCCTTGCTTATTGTTCCTGTTTAGTAATAAATCATTCATCTAGCCTCTGTTTAGATGTGGTTTCATGCTTTTAATTAGTGTTTGTGCCAAGTAGAACCTTTGGGAAGACTTTGGGAAAGTCTTGTTGATCATGCGGTAAAAAACAGAAACTTTAGCGCTCACGAGTATTGCTGCCATTTTTATTTGGAGAGTTATATTTAGTTAATTCTTTTTTCAGACGATTAATAGATAAATTCCGCAGGTCCAGAAATTTATTTGATAATTTTATGAGTTACAGAAGTATACGTTTCATCCAGATTACTACAGACTGTTCTGTTTTTGACAGATTCTGTTTTCATTGTGTTGTTTGCTTATTTTGATGAATCTATGGCTAGTAAAATAGTTTGTAAACCATAGAGAAGTTGTAATACAGTATATATAACACCAATATAAATAAAGAATGAGTTCATTACAGTACCTTGAAGTGGTGATTTATTTTCTTATACTAACGGAGCTCACGAGTTTTCTACTTTAAGTTTTGTGTTGTGAAGTTTTCAA